>NW_019213704.1:340213-365233 GCF_002532875.2 Varroa jacobsoni
ATATAATGGACTAAAATGTCTGTTTTAATTTCACACCGTAATATTTCTATAGATATTATGTATTAGGATACATAGCATAAAGCTATAAACATTGTGTACAACAAAGAGTCTTTGTTGGTACGTTATGTGGTGTTTGTATTTTTTAATGCTAATTTTCCTCCTTTTCCTCATATCATTATTGTTACACTGCGTATATATATAGATTTTATCCATCATTATATATATATATATATATTTATATATGTGCGTGCATTTTTTCAATGTCTCTCTTTTCATCCAGTACATTATTTATAGTGTAGCTCCGATCTCATAGTAGCATTGTATGGGAACTAGCTTTGAATAAGATAGTTACGCGTCCGCGCATATTACAAATGAAGGGCCGACAGCAAGTCTTCGTCTCTAGGTAACCGATTCGACCGCTTTACCGCCCTTCCTACCTACCTTCGTCCCGACCGTGTTCGGGAGGCAGTAGCTTACTATTCTGGCACAGGACAGCGAAGGTGTGCCCTTTGAGGCCATAGATGGCCGCAGACAGACACGTGGCTTCTTTGAAAACAGATCATCAGACGAAACCTACGCAAGCGTTGCGTGTCGTTGGAAGAAACGTCGGAAAAAAGAACTTCATCGTTGTCGAAACCCCGAAGAAAGCATGACTAATATGTACAATATCGCTTAAGAACAGGAAACGTGCGAGGAAACTGGATGAACGGTTGATGGCCTTTTTAGGAAAGCGAACAAGAGACTGTGATGGCGATATATATATATATATTTATTGTAACGCACCGCGGACGTGTCTTCGTACGCGATATCAAAGACGTTGATAATAAGAACACACGCACATAATGACTTGCTAGCTTCATTTGAGTTACCAGTAAATGACAGGCATCACGCTGAGGAGATATCATTCGACGTGATCGTGAGTAGTTCACGTCAAGATTTTTTGGCACGAACCGCAATTGCGCAATCGGAACCGCGTTGTGTCGATTTCAAGACGTCGGCTTCCCTTACGGACATCAGCGGTCACACTCGTAATGGGCATTGGCGAGGGCTGGCTCTAGTCATGTTATGTCTGTTAGCGTCTGTTCTTTCTCTCACTAGTCAATTGGACTTTATCTCAATAACGAAATATGAAGCAATAGGTAAAAGAACTCAAGAGGAAGAAGGAACCTAAGCGGTTCTCAAACGACGGTATTCCTCTGAAGACATTTTGTATGTCATGTGCCATTTTTCCTTTCCTTTCTTAGCGGTCGCAACCACAACACGCCGTCGCCTAATATTCCTTCTTTTTATTTGACACACATTCGTTGTAGCCATTGTTTAGACAAACCGTAAAAGAAGTGATCATTGGATATTGATCGGTTAATTTCATGTAGTACCCTTAGACAGTTGGTCAAAATGGTCTTTCACTATGTCAAATATTCGATATAAATAAAAGGATAATCAAAATGCGAAAGCTACCAGGAAACTCGATTATGTGACTGATGCCGACTTCAATTTTGTCGACACAGATACGCGATAATATGCTCTTTGAAAGGAGATCGTCCGAAATTGGTACGGAAAATTGTCAAAAACCTTACCACTTGTACGGCAAGTAATTAAAGCATAAGTTAAATAAAAGAGAAAGCAAGGATGTCGAGAGAAAAACAGAAATATCGAAATTCGGTGTTTACTATCATCACCGTACAAATGTACCTCTATCTCGTCAACCACCAGGCCTATCCAGAACAAACATAAAAGAAGCCGTAAAATAAGACTGTTTGGAAAAGATAGAATGGAAATACTGAAACAGTTTGATCCGGCATCAGGAAAAGCGAAAAATTAGCTTTTACATAATTACTTATTATGTATTCTACCGTTAGTTGATTGCGGAAAGTGTCTTCTAAACATGTGGATTAAGAAATTAATTAACTAATCGGAAAATATAGTTATTATAACAGAGACAAAAATTCGTATGTTATTTGATGGTTTCGGCTGGAAGGTTTCGGCAGGTATCATTTCAACAAAAGACTGGATATTGTCGACTATAAATCCAATAGATAACTTTACAAAATACTTATTTTTAAAAATTTAAGCCTACTACGGACTTTATCGATCCACGGTAGGTGATGTAAACCCGCAAAGAAATAGCGAGCTGACTCAAATAAAAATACTGCAAATGTCAATTATTTTTAAAGCACTGACAACTAGCGCAACCTTCTTGGAAACCTGCGTTCGGCTAGTTTAGGCCTTTTCAAAAAGTATATGCGAAAAACCTAGAAAAGATCATTCATAAGTTCAACTACTTACGACGAGATAATGATACATTTTAAATTATCGTAACGGAGTCCTTCAAAATATTTTTTTAAAGGGATCGCTCCTACCCTTATAGATAACTCAAATCCACTTTAATTTTTAGAACTTTGTAAATTATAAAAATTAAATTTTTGCCTTCTGAATCATTGCCCAGCTAGTCTTTCTAGCTTACAATTTCGATACGCAATACGAAATAAAAACTGCTCGAAAACCTTTAAAAATATATAATAGATACGTATGCATAAGACAGCTTGGTTGACAGCATAGTAAATTATGCTACTTAGGCTATTAGGCTCTCACAGATATTTTAAATCGACATACGTTTGTAAATGCCACATAATCTTGTGTTATAACCGAACGTACTTTTTACAGCCGACGCAGATCATTGAAGACTCGAAGATGTATCGATCACATCGAACATAGGTTAGGTTTGTCTACATACGTACGACTAAACAGTGACCTTTGGGTTGGAATCGAGTCTTACATGAATTTTACGTGCAAGACGATGTTTCCCGAAGAATTAATTATCATCTCTAAAAGTGGGCTAACTCTTATATTATCACGAAGTTCTGTAGAACAATAAGCTGTCGTTGCGGTTGTTCGTGGCGCAAATCAGCAGAGGCAACTTCGTGTGGTCGTCCGCGTAGTGGTATAGATCGGCAAACAAACCCCAGTTAGAAAAGGAAGCAATAAGGCAATCTTAGATAATGTGGTATAATCTATGAAGCTTTGAGGGGAATAAATTTTGAAAGAATTGGTGGATCTTAGAAGATATGGAATCGTAAACATTGTTGAAGGGCGGATAATTAGACAGCTTTCACGGACCGGGAGCCGGGGTTAAGGAAAGGAGGGGAGCTAGAGTCTCGTAAAAAAATCCTAGGCAGCTTTTCTTCCTTTTGGTCTGGCAGAATGGGAACAACTTTGTAAAAAAAAAAGGCTCATAAGATTGCCAATTGAAAGAGGAAAGTGATCGAACAGCTTTGCTGACAATTCGAAAAATTGGAAGAGTCGAGATCAAAGAATGACATGAATACAACGGCAGAGTACGGCTGTAATAGAAGTACTAATATCAGCTCATAAGACCATCGCAAGCGCAATGGTGTGACGGCTTGCGCTTAGGGATAGCGAGCACTCGCACTACGAGAGGCAGATTCAAGGAGTGAAATCACAGCGACCATAGGCCTTTTAGTTCCTTTGTTCGCTTAGCTTGTAAGTAATTCAAAACTGAGCGCCAGTTGGGGCCGATGACGGCAGGGTCACGGCACTGCATAAAGAACTATCCCTTGCTGTCTCAACAGCGGCGGCTACTGAGTGGTGCTCGAAGCAGAAGAGAAGGACATAAACAAATGGCCTTCTGGTTCAAGTTCAGTTGCGAGCGAACGCCGCGCCGGCTTGTCCCGGCTACGACGTTAAGCTGTTTCAAGTCAGAGGTGGCCTTGTAAACCGCTTTGCTGGTGTCATGGGCTGAAACCCATTTAGTGTCTTTCGGTGCCTGGCTGAGGGTGCTAGCGAGACTACGAATGGGCTAAGGCAGGCATTTGACTTTTCGCTTCGTCGCACCTCTTATCAAGTGCTTGAGTTTCAAACAGGTACGTTCTAAGAGTGACACGTAGGATAGGGTAAAATGCAACCGCATCAGTAGCACCAGCAGCAACTTGCTCAGTAGACGTTGACGCAGGAAAATATATAGGACATATTAGACTGAAAGGAAGGTAAGTACTAGGCGGAGAAAAATGCACATAATATATATAAACGCATGCTGTGTTAAATTAAGTATAAGTAAATTGTATGTAATCGTATACGTGGCCGTATATGTATAATTTCTCGAAAAATTTCATTCAAGATGACCGCTGTTGTACGTATGGCCAGCTGTTATCCTTGCATTAAAAGTGCGTAATTTCTAACCTTACTGCCAAACCTGATGGCTCTCGCATGGTTACAATATCTCCGTGTTCCGCTGAAATCGGAACTACGGAGGAACGTTAACCTGCGTTACATCTGAGATGCAGCCCTTGCAGGAGGCGCCATTTCTCGACTGACATTACAAATGATGCTGTAACATGAATAAAAAAGTCCCGGTAAGCATTTCCGGAAACGGTAGTAATTTTGAATATGACGAGGATTTTTGTTTGTGACCGTTAGACGGTAAACCGGTGGACTGTGTTCCTTCAAGAGACATATAAATATTGTATTTGAAGGATTTCAAAAGATGTCGTATCACACGAGTCTTGTTTTCGTTTTCAAAAAAGTGCTTGTAAAATTTTTTTAAATATACACCTTTATAACTTCACTTTTTTCACGTTTTTCAATCTTCACTTCAAACTCCTCCAAAGATACATAATGGCGGTCTTCTGCGAATTGTCAAATACCTAATCATTAGACATTAGTTGGACCGCGGTACGAATGAACATACGAGATTAAAACGCAGTCTCGAATCACAATAGGTATATTAGAAAGGACTAAACATAAACATAAAATGTGTGATTCTATATACGGTACCCACTGCAAAAGTACCGCTGTTACCGGTTTTAAACCCTGTGCTGAAAACGAAGGGGCTCTCCTTCCCTTTATTAATGGATCAAAGTATTTGCCCATTATGAATGTTTTGTTGTTGTAATTGTTTTCCTTTAAAGGAATAACTTTAATATTTGATTCGACACATGGTTTCCTGAGTATTAGCGCACAAACTCAAAGGGTTATAAAGAGATTCGTATTTGGTAACTATATATAAACTCATATACAAAACATTTTATAACAGTTGCTATACGCAGAGAAATGAACACAATGGGTCGTATGTTTCTTCCGTGTTTTCCGTCCGGCGCTTAAGTCGTTAGGAATTACGAAGGAACGATTATTTGTCAATATGAAATGAAGTATGCCTACGCCCTGATTCAAAGCCAGACCACCAAATGTCTCCAGGCTTAGCAATGGCTATTAGAACTTCGTCTTTGCGTATTTACCGATAGCGTAAGATGACCCAACACTCATACCATAGCAAACCCCAATAGACTGCGCTGTTTCTCCGCAGAAAGTGTACCGGGCTGAAGATCGCCGGCGACGCACGATAAAAAAAACTCTCTAATAGAAAGTATATGTCGAAGTATGAGCTATTTAGGTTTAATACTCAAATACAAATGTGAAAATTAGTTTTTTCGGCCGTGCTCTGCCGCGCGACATAGGTTCAACTTACGTTTGAATACGAAAGAACACAGAAGACTCGTAATTATATATGTTCGAAGACCGAGTGTAGCGGTAACCAGCACTCCATTCGCAACTGGGCCGTTATTCAATGGACGAATTGTAAATAAAAGTGTCATCGCAATCTAATATGTGGTTGGTTCAGTAAAATTCAAAAAGCGTTTGAGGTGCGACGTCGTCTAGAAGAAAGGAAAACAACGACACCGAGCGGAAATGGAAAAACTTCCGACCCCGCCACAACAAGACACACTCTAAAGCGTCCACGTGGCGCCAAGTGTGCGATGAGCTGAACTGGGAAACGCTACCCGCACTGGCTAGATGGCGATTATACAAAAATTCGTCGAAGCAGTTTTCAGCTTTCAAAGAGTAACTTAAGCCCAACTGACAATAAGTCAAGAACAAGGTGTACTGAAGAGAGCAACGTGGCCGGAACATAAAATATTTATTTCGTAAGCAATCTGCCCTAATTACAGGAAACAGTTTTCCGTAACTGATTCGAAACTGTCCCCTCTATAGTAGTACTTGACATTGGTTCAAAAGCTTGTGAAGGTAAAGGACCGTGTACGAGCAATCTCAATAGAAAGAGTTCTATTATAAGTTCTGCACAGCCCTGATCGAACTAGGAGATCATCATATGACCGACTTCCTGTCCCGCCGTAAGTAGGCATGTAACCACCGCATCATCGCCGGCACATAGCAAATGTAACAGTGAACGGAAAACCTGCTTCTGCTCAAACCGGATAATTTGCACGTTTAATATTAAACGTTCAAAGACAATAAATCCCTGGGAAACACAGTCTTCGCTTAATATATTTTCAGAAATATGTTAGATGAATAAAAAATAAAATAGATAAATATAACTAATACTTACACACTTAAGATACACTTAAGCCTATGTCTCAGCATGCGCGCGGATTGGCGTAAAATTATTTTAGCTTGCGTCTTACGATATGGAAGGAACCTTTTTAGTATCGATCTGCATAGTTGTGCTTCCCTGGAACTTGTTCTTTCCATACTGAGGTTATATATATATATAACCTGAATGGCCTATTTTATTAGTCCATATGTGTAAATACATATAAACTAATAAAGTAGGCCATAGTACACCGTTGAACTGGTCAGCAGGCGACGAATCGTACAGTTCTAGTATTCCTACTGCTAGATATGAATTTTTGTGGGAAAATTGTCGGTGTATCAATTTATTATACAAGTATGCCGTGATAAATTGTACTTTTGTATCAAAAATCCTCTAGAACGTAATTTAAGTATTCTCTGTTCAGTCAGCCCATAGCTTTCCGTAGCCACGCTATTTCTTGGAATTGCTTATGGAGAGTGTTATCAGAAATACCTGATTCATCTTGTTTGTCTCAGGGGGTCCGGTAGCAATGCTACTTGCGAGAATTCTTTTTTTCCAGGTAGTTCCTATTCGGTGATTTGATGTTTCAAAAGCCAGCAAAAGTTAAATGATGAATTCGTGCTAAAAACGACGAGCGTGCGTCCGGTCGATTTAGTAAGTTTCCGCTATTATTATCTAAGTTCCGGCTTTCGTTTTCGCAACTTCCGCCGGATAGGCTCGTCAAAAACAATATCATAGAAAGTGTAAGCTCTTAATGAAGCTTTGAAAGGGAGGAAACGTTCGTCCGAGATATTGGAACATACAATCTAACAGCGAAAGCTGTTCCCTGAAGCGGAAGCTGTGCTCTAATATGCGGCAGTATTAATAACTTAATCTAAGTTACCGAAGAGGCACAGGTGTACAAGTGAGTGCGCGAATCATGCAGACAGGCACGAAATTAAATCTCAGATAGGAATATGCGTTAGCAGAACAACTATTATGGAACATCCGGGCACTTAGAGAAAGGCAGCAATACAATCTAGTATAGGAAAGCCTTGATATCCCAGATCACCCGAAAAACCTGACTCATGGAAAAAGATCAACACGTCCGTTTTGTCGTACGTGCTGTCTGCGTTACGTTCCATGTAGGTCATAATTATTAATCGGCTCCATTCTTAATTCATTAATTAATTTTTCTGTTCATAGAACAGCCGACACAAGTTCTAACGATAATTATTGCAACAAATTATACGGTAACTAAAAATACATTCATATACGAGTACTGAGAACGCTGATAATAGGGTTTCATGAATTGTGCGTTCATAATAATATCTTCACTCTAATTGGCTATAAGCATACTGATGTCGGCAAAGCTAGGAAAAGATGTTACTAGAATTTAAAAAACGGCGGCATATACATTCGTGTCCTTTGCGCAACCGACAATTAATGACAAAAAAATAATTACGAACGGATACCCATGTACTCTTCTAACGTCAGCCTATTACTAAGGTTTATACGCTTTATGGAATCGAATAAGAGAACCGCACTGGCCATTTTCATTCATTGTCTCTATAAATCTGCATGCTTTTTTTCTGGCCAAACGTGTAGATGCTAGATAGATCGTGCCATATGACTGACAAGGCTAAGTAATGTTCCCTTTGTTTTCTATGCTGCTTCTCTTACTATTAATACAACTGGACATATCTATATCCCTTCTAGACAGAAAGACAGACAGCTTATTGTTGCTGGATTGAACCAATTTGGCTGTTCGGGAGCCATATTTGGTCGCCCAAGACCAGCAATTACGTTTCGTAATTTTTATGAGATTTTGCAGTAGCAGGCAAGTCTGCAACATTACGAGCAGCTGGCCTTATTGATCACCGCGCCTACTTAAAGGCTTAGATGGCTTCGGCAAAATATAAATGTTCTGAAGAAGCATAGCACACAGCTAGCGAACAAACAACAGCACCAGTAGAAAGTTTGCCCCGGTTGCTTCCTTATGTTCGGCGGAATTGAGGCAATTACTCAGATCCTATTGTGATTAAAGAAAATATAAGAAATCGGGTAGTCACGGCCGGTTACAGGTACTAACACTGTGCACGAGAACGCTGGAGAATCGTTCTCATCGCCAAAGATGAAATAAACTTTATTACTGCCTTCTGTCGTAGCGTGGGGGCGCAATTACTATGGCCAGCATAATCGGAAATGTATAATTAAAAAGTTACGCAGGTTTACAAATACAGCATTCAATCAGGTATGCAATCATTTGCAAAGTACACATACGCTTTTGTACAAGCGACTTCAAATAGCGTCCGTTCAACTTCTCATCGATCATAAATCTTTATGTGAAATAATTTCTAACTAAGAGTCTAAGTAGGCGAATGGAAGCATTTTAGAAAGAAGATACTGCTTTGACCAACCATAAAGAACGTACTACCGTGTAAATACTACCGGGAGATGCCCTTCGTCATAACAGCTGGACCACCCCACACTCAAGCTCTTCCCACGAAAATTCGGGTCAAAAATTTGGTTAGGGCAAATCATTGAAGCAGTGGCTGTATTGGTCGAGAGAGATGACTTCAGTGCCCCCTTTGGGAGTCGTAATCCAGTTCTCGAGTTGGCAACAATAATTTCCCTATTCTAAATCCGTGGCGACTAAAACAGATGTTTCATCTGCACTGCCTGCAGCGCTTATATGTAATTAAAAAGCAAACGCTTTCTAGTAGTAGGAAGTTATATTAGATACTGTACTAAAAAAACTTGTACTAGATTCGAAATTCGAACCTAGGGGTAGAAATTTCACAATGGAGCTCAAACTTTTTCCATATATCGTTGACCGTACGTTGCCATTTCGTCGTGTAAATAAGAAGATGATTGATTTGATACAGAGCAAATAGGACGTGTTTGTACAAAGGATTACCCAAATGCGGGAATAAATTTTGGGCGTTCCACTTACGATTGCCTCACAGCTCATAATATCAAGGAACGTTGCCTAGTTTTACGCTAAAGCATGTTCGATTTAAGCTCGGCTGAGTTCTTCTATTTTGTCGATATGCCTCTGTAATAATGAGTCTGCCTACTTTGCAGGTCTGAATATACCACAAAGTGAAGTTACCCCAGCGCAGTCCACTTTGTTAGTTTTCTAAATTTTACCGGTGTTTGTTTGCAAGTATCGGTTGATTTAGAAGTTAGCCCACATAATAGGCTAACTAAAAATAGTTAGTTTTTTTACTGCTTCTGCGGACGCAGGAGATCTTATGCATATGGTCGTTAAAGGCTGTGCAACCTGTGCAATGTTAGCGTACAATAATTGATTATTGTACCTTGGCAAATTTTCATTGAACTAGCCAGGTATTTACGGATAAAACCTTTGTACTGTCAATGTGTTGACTTTGAAAAGTCCTAAAACTATATCACATAACTAGTCGAATATGTCAAAATACGAAAATGTGCTTGCTTTTGTTTGTTATAACAGTAGATATTTTTTTAGACATTTTTTAGTAGATTTTATCGTTATCTAATATGATACTATATAATATGGTGGTGAAATGAAATGCGACCATGTATAAATTCTTTGAGGTAATGCCAAAAGCGGCCTTAAATGAGGCTTACAGAGAATTGAGGTTTAGTAAATGTTCTTTAACGAGAGTAAGTCTTACGTATAGACTATCCGGGAAGAATGGCTTCGGGTGTTCCGGTCGTGCATGAATGCATTTGTCCCATAGTGTTTATATACCTATATACATAATTTCTACTTGGGCGTGATCAGTAATGCTATTGCGACACCAATGATTTAATAGCCATATATTATATATCAGACTGAACCCTCAATATGGCAAAACACATACTTGAAGAGTTGTACCATATCGTTACCAAACTATGTTAGATTTCGTTAGCGTTTTATTATTTTAACGCTCTCCAGTCTTTTTTAATAGAACTAAGTAGAGTTGCAACTAAACGACTTGTGTAAACGGCCGCAATAAATAACATGCAGCCTATATATGTATATCTCTAAACGATCAAGGTTTCACTTAGATGTTTTGACAATCAATTTAATAGAATATGAATGGAAAAATGGCCATGGGGTTAGAACGATACACATCGGATGCCATCAGCAATATATTAAACCAGTACTCTGCTGCTACAGAATGATCGATAGAAGGACGTAGAGCGTCAGTCGTATTTACTAATCTATTACCAATATTTGGCCAAATAGTTGGACGGGACTCTCCGTCTTTGCCCTAATATATATATATATATATATAACAAGAGTCCTTATTTAGGAATACAATGCTATACCCAGATGAGGACATTGTAGTCAACGAAAGAACCCAGTTATTACCACGCACCGAAAACGCTACAGTAGAAAGGTCGTCGAGAAGCATGCAGGTCAAAAAAGACCAGCCTTAGGTTGGTTATGTTACGCATGAATTAAGCGTCGAGTTGAACGCTTCCAGTCATGCTTCTATAACGCAGGGCAGGCTTGTTTTTATCTGTCTCCCGGTGTGGGTTTGCGACTCATCTCAAGAACAAAAATGGGAAAATCTTCCTCTCTGTCAACTTTAGGAAGCAACTTGGATTATATCTATCAGTACAGAAACAAAAGGAAGCAAGGTATGTATACTTAACTTAGATGTTTCGCCACAGAGTGCTTGACGGGCAGAAGTCTTGTTGTTGTGTGTTTTTTTTATTACCAATTATTTAAACATTTCGGCGTTTCGTGAATAATCGATTGAATATTGTACCATTACATCATAAGTACACATCGTTCTCAGAATTTAAAATGCACGATTTTTAGATCAAAAAAAACGTTTTCCAAGATAGAAATATTGTAAAATCGAAGTGATGTTTGTTGAATACCTGAATAAATTTGTGTGAAACTTGCTAGCCGTTTTAAATTGAAAATTAGAAACCATTTAGATGATTTAGTAAGACTAAACTAAGTACGTTCCTTTTTTGTCTCCATCTTTTTTGTGAAACCATGGCCTATATCAGTTCGAGGCATTGTTTTTGTCAATAATTTTGTGACGTTCGTTATTAAATTGGGTTAAATCGGATCGGCTGAAAGAGAAACATGATTAGAGCAAAAGCTTTGCCTCTTTCCCGCACACCTACAGCAAGCCTGTTTGCTCGTAGCTACAAAATAACAAATTATTAATCTTTGGTACATGAAGGCCGGAGACGCAATGTACACGAAAAATAAAAGGTCCTTTTTAATGTGGACATTTTTGATGTCCTTCGAAAAACCATAATTCCTTTGAGAAAACATGCGCCACTTCCGCGGCTCGCGAAATTTTTGTCCATATCCTGGAAAACATACATATGATACGCAAATCGCAAGTTGCACGTCAGACAGCGAGCTGTAATTGCATAAAGCGTAATTAACTGAATTTTACTCTCAATCATCCCTTTGAAAACGAACGAAAAAAGTTAAACCTTAATTGATTTTAATTTGGATGAATTAAATGCGTTTGACGAGGTTAAACAAAGCTATTTTTGAGTTTTGAGATACAACTTTGAGTACCACAGCCGTCCCGTGTTCTACTGATATTAATGCTTTCACAGATCTACTACGGAACTTTAAACTAGAAAAACTGGGTGAAAAACCCCTACAATAAGCACCCTCTGCATCAATTTAGTCCAGAATCCGATATGCCACGGGCGGTTAAACAAATAAAATTTGCCCTTTTATTACCATCACTTCGATATACGTAGGAATGAACTACGGTGGCTAGTGCGTTATGGCACGGTAGGAATCTCTGAGTGACCATATCGTAGTTCCCTTGAGCGGCAAATCATGGGTCAGGTTGCCTATCCGCTGGCCTCGTCCGCTATGAAAGTTTGAAGCCACCACAGCGATAATAAAGTTTTACGGAGATAGACAAGCCAAGAGAAAGATTCTGAAGTGGACAGCAAAGAATAGTCTAGCGCCTGGTAGGTCTATATGCCCTCAGTACGTTGTCTCAGCATAAGTTGCTCCATGCTCTGATCCGTACGAAGCACGCCAGTAAGGCCGGCAAACTTAACAATCCCACTAAGCTTTATGAGACTAACTACAGTGGCCTGTCTAAGCCATGGATTGTGCGCACTGCGCCATGGGGGCCACGCTACTTGGATTACTCACTAAATTACTTATTGCATAGGCTACTTAGTGCTACGCTCATGATGTGCAGCTTTTGCATACTCGCTACGTGTGCAGGTGCAATTTGAGGTTTGCAGCTGACAGATGCTGTTTGAAGGACGAAAGGGGTAGAAAAACGAAAGTAGCAAAAGGATACGCCCAATGCGTATGTGTGCTGTAAAAAGGTCAGAGAAATTTCCATCTACCCGTTTGTACCACTGGACAGAAAGGTCGGAAATACCATTATTCTGATCGGGTGGTAATGCTTGTATTAGAACTGACATTATCATTATTATTATAATTTTGTGATTCGCATCGCCGGGCAAAGTGCATCGTCTCCAGAATGAATAGAACTGTTGAACCTATATTAAGAGACATGGCAGCAGCTTCGCAGAACCTGTCGGTAAATAACACATAAATGTAGCACAGTTGTTAGGTTATAATGCTAAGCAGCGAACGATGCGATCCTAATCGACTCGCAAAATCTTTATGCATCTGTAGCCGCATAGATACCTACCTGTTCTCTATCCAAACGACTGGAAACTCGGTACATCTTTTGCATGCATCTACTCATACTCAGCCTTTCCTTCTCAGTTGTACTTTTAATAACCTAGCACAGCGATACGAATTCTTCCCAAAGACAACATCCCCTCTTATCCGGAAAGCGTTTCGAAGGATCCCGTCATCCCTCGTTTTAGACAATTTTACTGTTTATACATCGGACCGAGATGCGGAGACAACATCATACGGTATTATTTACGCCTTGATTTCTCCTGCTGTTAACATTCAGGTAAAAACCTAATCCACCGAGCACACGTATACACCTATAACGATCAAGCTGCTTCTTTTGACCCTACTACAGTCATTATATTCGCTACAAAGTGGCCTGACACCATGACGCCTGATCACGCTGCTATGAAAAACGATCACTGGAAAAATACTCCGAAGGAGGGATGCGGCTGATCTGACTTCGCAGAGTCGGATTCTACTATTTGGCGATGTTAATAAGTGGTATGTGTGATATAACTGTTCGACAGCTTGGAAGCGTCCGGGCATTTTCTAGCAACGGCAGTGTCATCGTCCTTGAAAAACGTTCAGGCGACGGCGGAAATAACAGCCGTGGACTCCTTGCACGCTTGCATAGAAAGCGATGGTTGGCAGCGCATACGATCGCCGTATGCGTACACTGCTAAGAAAATCGTCGATCACATTAGCCCCAAAGTGACTGGTATTTGCTGGTTCTTGTAAAGCGCCAGATGATAACGGGAGGCAGCAAGGCTGAAAGAAGAGAAAACTTGTGGTGAGGTCGAGCCTATGCAGACCAGAGCTCACCAGTCTGAAGAAGTGTGACCACCAGCCGCTGGCAGTTTGCCGGGGGTGCCCATGCCGCTATGCTTCCCTATTTCTGTGCGCAACCTAACGCATGCAGAGGAACGCCACATACAAACAGCCCAGAAAAGAAGCAGATCAAGAGGAAAAACGTATAAACGCCGTATTTTTCTTCTTCAAAAGAGAAAAGGAACCTTTATTGTATTAGTGCCGCTACACAAAGACACTGGGTCTAACCGTTTGTAGTCGTCAGTGGAGTGCTCCTTCACGCCTATATGAGAGTTGTTATCGTCATGCATATGTCGCACAGAATTGCGTGCATGGGGTACTTCAAATGGGGCGGAGAAATTGCAACGATGGAAGGGGCAAACGCGTCTTATAGAACGCTCGTTGTGTGACTTTTACCTAAAACGTCCCAACAAAAACAAAGACAATTTGCTCGCTTCGTACAGGATCAGGTTAAGCGGAGCTTCACCTGTTTAGATGGGTCCGGGCGACCTCGGCCGTTCGCCAAGCAATGATAAACTATCGCAACAATAGATAATAGACCATATAGTAACGATTGCCTATTAGCAAACGCATATACAAGCATCCGCTATTGATCTCAAGAAATTATTATTATACTATAAACGATGTAATGCTATATATGATAAGCAAAATTGTATAAACTGATAAGCCTGTCTGATGCCTAAAAGCTTTTCTACATAGGATATTCTTACAGAGGAACAAAAGAAACTCGTACCAAACAGATGTTTCTTTTAAATGAGAAGCCTTTAAAATAGTTTCGTCTAGGTTTTTATTTCACGTATAATATATATATATATATATTAATTAAACCAAATTGTCTATTTGAACTCAAGTCAGTTGGCGGCCAAACTCTCTTCGTGCAGATGCTGTTGACCTACAACATCAACGTTTTTTAGACGAGTTCAAATTCATTAAATAACCTTAAAAAATATATAGATAACAATTACAAATACTACGCCTTTTGACCTTTTGGTACATTCGGCCAGCTTGGAATGAGATATCGGCAACAACATCCTAAACCATCAATATTAATACAATACGAATATAGTGACTTTAGTATATTCAGGCTTGCCCAAGTAGGCTATCCAGCGGCCCTACGGTTATATTCCTGTTTGCAACGTCGTCGAAGCTTCGTCCAATATCCGCAGCTTTCGTTCCATCAATCGAAATGAACTCGCACCTGCCCAGAGCATTAAGCGGGCTACCTACTGCGCTATCGTTCTCTAAACGTCTCACGGTTCGACGAACTTTAGGAGCATTCAGCCCACACTAAAATGAGTTTATAGTAAATATAACTGCAGATAAGTGGCAGCTGAAAAAAATCTACGAGAATCTTAAGAAACAAAGAGACATTTCCCTTTCCTTGCATTTTCCTGGTAAGGAAATCTGTCGAAACGAAACTATTCTACGAAAGGTGTTTTAGATTTGCATCTACTGAAGATTACTGTTTGTAAAAGGTATACGGGCAACACGACGTATCGCCTGCCTAAAGTTAAACAGTGCTACAACGACATTTAGCTATCTTATCCTGAATAATCTGAAAGAAAAGACTTTCCACAACCGTATAGAGTTTTTCAAGGTAAAGCGCTTTGTGGTGTGTGTGTGTGTTAATGTGGACGAACAAACGGTTTGCAGATGCTCGCAAACGGCTCGATCAATTGGGTTTAACGATATTTGCTAATTATAAGGGGAAGAAATTAACCCAGAATACAGAGGTCTGACTACAGCGAAATTTAATGCGGAGCAAACGCGTATAGCCATGTTGGTTAACTTAGAATACTTAATGCTATCAATGAAGTTAAATATTAATAAGACCCGAATAACAAGCGGTACTATTGGTTAGTGATGCAGTCGTTGAAAAATGTTCTCTAGTTGCATACTTAAGCTCACTATTTAAAAGAAATGGCATAAAATATATCAGAGAATCGTTGGCCGAATTAATTCTAGCACTGCAAGCTATCATGAAGGAATAGCAACTGCGCTGACTATGTTTTTTATAAGAGATAGATTGTGACTTCTACGAAAAGTTCCCCTATAGCTAGCAGCCTTGAGCAGACTGGGCAGGACCTGTTGTTCAGAACCACCTCAGCTCTCTTACTGCAACGGGCACCGGTAGTACAAGAAGTGGGTGTAACCCGAGTACCTATGTGCATAGAAACCCCACGCACGTACGTCTCTAATGACCGATGTAAGTACTAATTACACCGAATGAATCCCATCTCCGCTAATAAAGCCCATTCAACGCGTGATATCGAAATGCTTTACCATATCAATTATATTTATGTGAATGGTTACTGCATACATTCAGTTGATTGGTGACGAATAAGCGTGTATTGAAAATTATATTTTTGTCAACTTAAAATCCCTGCCTGTGTATCCGCCTTTGAAAATTCTTACAAACTTTAGTTTGAACGACCCTAAATCCCTTATACATTATAAAAGTGTGCTGATGATTCGGCTCTGTGCGATAAGAACATATGGGTCTGTTATGCACTTTTCGCCGCTTAGTAAGGGACGACTGGAAAGGGATCAGACGAGGAATCGTTTCAGGATCGGATACCCCTGATTCTATCACGTGAACGCCTCAGATGCCTTTCGCCATAAAAGAAGTGTCAGGCCATAGATGTTCTCTCTTCAACATAGAGCCGTCTAGCGCTTAGTCGCAAACGCATATCAGCAGCTTACGATACTTCATCGTACAGCACAAGCCTGTCTCTTCCGTTATCTAGAACAACTGTTGTCAGCAGTAGCATTAATGCAAGCGGTGCGGCATTTGCTATGCTTAATGCTTTCTGAGGAAAATAGGGCACCATGAAGATACCCCGACCCGAAAGGATAAAACTGAGCTCCTTAGAGGGTAGAGGAGCAACCAAGCTTACTTATTTAACCACAGACCAACTGGATGGATAGAACATAGGAACTTGTGGATAGCACACTCGTGCGGCACGAATAACTCAGCAGGCGTTAGTTCACCGTGTAACCTAGATAAGGTTGGCACACAGGCAAAGCAGTGGAGGGATTTGAGCGTCACGCCAAATACAAAGGGTTCTCTGCTGCACAACGACTATTGCCATATTGGTAAGACGGCATGTTTCAGCAACACTACTAATATGTAATGGCCGCTTCCTTGCTGGTCATACTAGCTATCAGTGCTATGCTAGGCTCTTCCTTTCGTTGGGAACTTTTTTAGTTCAAAAATAAGTTAATTTACTCATTATAATTAAACAATAATTGGCCAATCCAACTAAATGTTATGTAATATATATACATTTATGCATCAAAATTGAGACTATAGCTAATGCACATTAGCATAGCTATCCGAGATGACCGGAGACACAATTTATACATCATATTAAAACAGGACATCTGCTTCGACTTGGCGGATTAAATAGAGAATTCACGAGCAACTGTTATGTCATACCTGTGGATCATCGACTCGCCAAAGGGTTCTATTGTTTCAAAGTGCTGGGTTAGTGAATAGGAAAATAGCTAAACCGAAAGACAATATATCACTTAAAGGCTTTGATAGGTCTGCCAGGTCTTACTCTACTTCTTAAGTATTTGATGGTCTTCTCTCTCTAAGTTTTTATTAGTTCATAACTGATTCTCAGCTGTCATCCCGCGATGACAACCCTCAATACCATTGTGAAAGATCGCTCACAAGATTGCTCATCAGGTCAGAACCTGAGGCTCCGTGGTTGGAGCCTAATTAGTGTTAGGTCAAGATAAAAATCAGTCATTACCTCGTTTCTTTCCGGCGATGTGGGGACAATCAGCTATGCTCCAGTAAGCTTGATTTTCTCCTATCCTCTGGAGCATTAAGGCAAAACTAACGATACGCTGAAGAGACCTCGGTTCTTGTGAATCAGGTCCACACTCAAAATCGTAACACGTTTTATTATTTTGATAGAAGTAACATGTAAGGAACTTACATTTCAATTATTTAGACCGTGCTCAACTTTATTACAGAGCGTTTTCAGCTCCGTATGATAGCATCCGCTCATAACGATCTATATAAGAATTTGCTCGTATCAATTAAGGGATCGGTAGTAATGTTCGGATGATAAATAAAGAATAAAAGAGAAAATAAAAGTGCCTACAGTTATCTTATAAATTAGTTTTCCTTCAACTAAGTTTAACTTCTTTGTGAACTGATTGTTATACCACACTATACTATACACAGACTCGTTTGTGCTTGAATGATAAATATAATAGCTTCTTTTAGCGAGTATGCATACTGCGGATACAAATCAATCTGTACAATTTTCTACGGTCAATTTACCATATTGCACTACAAATATTTTCAGTAGACAAACAAGGATGTAGTATAGAAACTGGATGCTGATGATATGGTCTACAGATCTGTCATAAAATAACAGCGAATTTACGCAAGACAACATTTGTCTGCCGAAACTGACTTAGAGGCACTATATGGTACCATCAATAAAATTATCATCCCTCAAGTTGTGCACGTATTAAATGTCGTAGGAACAGGAATAGGAAAAGAATAGGAAACTTCTTTTGTTTAGTGAATATAACTGCCAAAATGATAGCACCATTTGTCAGTATCGCGGCTTGGTGTTTTATTGGATTGCCTCTTTAGATCTAGACATGAGCATTGCCAATTTTTAACTATGTATCAAAATGCACCTATAATTATTGGCTAACATTTTCCCTGTGGGGCTAGCCATCGATAGGATTGAATCACGTAGGGGTACGAATGTGAGTGGATATACTTCAAAGATGGCATTGTCCCTAATTCGACGCATTGCTTTAACGCCCGGATTGAAATGAACGCCCATTCGGAACGTACACTTTACATGGTTACTGTATCAAACGGCTATCTTTTCTTCTATCCAAAACAGAAGACTAATCGTGTCTACTGCCTCACCGTTAACACAGACGTGTTGTTAGAATTCTTGGCTACGTATATTATTACTGAACATTTCCCTTCCGCTACAACATCTGCACGACGTCTCATTCTTGTTCGGCATCAGCTTACCTTAGCAGACGGCCGATGCTGTAGACGGTACGACGTGCACAGAAAGACAAGAAACTTCTTGCAATCCGCACCACTCAATCCCGCACACGGAACCATCTTTTAGATCTGCTTTTCATGCCATCGTATTCCTTCATGCACGGACCACTTGACATTCAAATATGCCCCGTTTTGACACTGAACACGATGCAAAGAACATGACCAACCCAACACTATTGAAAGTCGTCACTTAGTTAGACTTGGAGCAAGATTTGGACTAATTTTTAGCTGAACTGCTGTCGGAATTAACTGCTCAATTCGGTTTAAACATTAAAGAAAAAGCAGGCTAACTGTGAAACCTTACGTGATGAAGTCGCTGTGCTGATTTCGACACGAACGTGCTAGTTTACATCGGCAGTAAGTGTTATTCAGTAAATAACTTTAGGCACACGCAACCAAGTTACTCTAATAACAGGAAGCTTTCGTGACCCCTGTATCTCAATGGGGGGGGGGGGGGGGGTCACAATTTGCATAATCGTATGACTTCACGGGAACGAACTGAAGATGCAGTATTGTATACTATTACGTTTGTAACATTCTATATAGTATTCAAACGCAACACTTAACTAAAGCGACGAGAAAATAGGTGAGTAGAATATAGTCACGCTTCTGAAGCACAGACTTGTGTATATGGTTCTGCAATGGTAAAGTGTTTGTTCACTAAACTTAGATACAAGTGAGATTCTATGCATGTCTAGGTTTTTGGTGGGACCTTTGAAAACAAAATACATAACCTGTTCTTTCTTGCAGTGGGTCTGTTCGGATTGCTTAGGTTGAGCTCCCTGGCCTGAAGCCCGATTTCTACCTATTACTATTGTAGAAGGAACGCCCGAGAGCAAGGTACTGAAAATAAAAGGCGCTGTGTTATAGACATTGAACTTGAGTTCAATAAATTCAATCGTTGGCTAGCAGGTCACATTGGGTATGTACCTAGGCAAGGACTAAAACAGATCTGCAGATAAAGCTAGTATATATTGTACTTAATAGCTTGAATTTTTAAGTTAGTAGTCAGGAGGTATCCTGGGAACAGACGAGATTTACCTTTCTTTCTTTAGCTGTTTTAGCTAAAGAAAAAAAGGTAAAAAGTGGCTCACTTAAACGTTACCTTAACTAAGACACGCTGCATTTAATAATTGACACAACGAAAAGAAGACCTAATCTCTACAATCAGTTGATGCCTTGCTTCATACCGAAGGAAGTAAAACTACTTGTTCGATCGCGTTTTTGTGTTAAGGGTATCAAACAAGGATACTGCAGACAGGCCAGTTCAAAAAGCCTAAGAACAACATGCAAAGGTCACTTGATGGTTTCACAAACGCATCAAACTCGGTATGCGAATTTCATCGTAAAAGCGATTATTTTCTTTCGTTTCTTGATTATTCCGGTTTCGTTATTGAGAGCATATTAGGATGCAAATGTTTTCTGTCGCTTCGGCCTTATCTGAATAGTTTCTACGAAGTTGGTTTGCCTGCGTTCGGACAGCTGGCCTGCATAATAATAATAATAACTTAGAGCTCATTATGTATACGCTTCAGACAGCTTTGGCACTGTAAGACCTACAAGTTCAACTCAATTCACAGCTATAAACTGTACCAAATATTGACACCGGCACAGCCGTATAGCATCTAAAACGTTGCATATAATATTATAGTAATTAACTAGTTACGTTTACGCTACATCTACTCGTAAACAGTCTTTCGTTACCCCATCAGCTCTCTATACTGCATTAATTTTTTTGCTTTCTACCTAAAAACAATGAAACACGCGTTCCCAAAGGTACATCCGTGTGCCAGGGACTTAAAACTGCAGACAGCAGTACGAGATGACACGACGAGCAGTTGGTCTGTTAAATGCTTTTTGGCGTTTTACGTGCGGTGCTTAAGACGTTAGTTATTCTATCAGATGGTTGGCTTTCGGCACGAAACAGAGAGAGTCTACACCCAGGTTCGGATCGAGATAATTTTTTATTTGTAAGTTACCAGCTAACATAATGTAATACTAAACAAAGGCTAAGCTTCTAAGATGTTATTAGAGATGTTACCCTCTGCGCTATCTCGAAGATAATTAGTCTGTAAATATGTAGAAAAGGAACCTAAATACCGGAACAATCTAACACAGCACTCAATTCGTATCGAGCTGCAGAACCCCAATCATAGGTGGCAAACAACTGTTACGTGGTACGTCAAACACCACAAAGTAAATGTCTACGTCACAAAAGCGGTTATTTTTAAAACGCTTGTCAAACTTTAGTCACCAAACCACCGACCAGAGCAACGTAGGAAAACGTGCTGTTGTGACTGAGAGGTGGAATACGGGTGAACTCTGTATAAAAAGTTTATAATCATTCCTTGGACCAGTATTCCGGTATCATTGATGAACAAAAGCAAAACGCTGGTACGGAATTGCAACGTATGAAAACTAAAAGTTACTCAGGCTCCAGTATCATTAAGAGGGGGACGTAACGTGATATTCCGACAACACAGTTCCAAACAATGACGTCTCCATAGAGGTGCAGTGGCACCCCGTTTGCCTACTGAGCCTTACACGTGATACGACGTACGACAGAATCGAACGTAGACGCGCGGTTCGTTTCTGGCAAGAGACGGCTAGCTGTCACAAGCAGTGCTTAAAATAGATAGTAGAACCGTACATAAAGCGGAAACATTTTTGGTAGCAGACGGTGGCAAGCCCATGCATTCGAAGACGTAGGATTTTACTTCGTCGAACTCTCACCGCTAAAGGTTATCGATTGAGATATTAAAATCACTGCAACGATCAAAACATTAATTTAAGGGCCGATTAATCTGGCCCTTGGAGGACATTGTGTGAAACCAGAGTGCCGAGCATGAGAGGTAAGTGAAGAGGATTAAAGCCATGCAACCGGTAATATATTATACGGGATCATCTAATTTCGTAAAACAAGCCATAATTATAAAGTTCATGTTTTAGTTACCAATATTGCGACAGTAATAAACAGGTTGCAGGAAATTGAAATTATTCAACTTCTATATGAAAAAGCTAGAGAACACAAATAGGTGCCTGCAACCGAAGAAAACATTCTAAAGTCTCTACTAAGGAAAAAAACACGTTTTCTAAATGTAGCTATGGCTATAAGCGCAGCACACTCAACTAAAACTCACACTACATTGACTAGCACACGTCAGATACCCCATAGGAGTTCTTCGGTGGCTTCCGGACCGCCAGAATCTAGAATTGGTACAGCGAGTGCCTATCACTCCTTCGTGTACTAGTTTTGTCCTTCTCTTCAACCTCATGCCGGCTGTGTGACCAATCCACAGACCTATATATACGTGGATGTCACCCCCCAACCCCTTACCGATGGACGTTTTCTTTTGCTGTCAAAAATGTCTGTCCCAGGTTAGGTGTGTACACTTTTGACTATGTACTTATTGCCTGGTACATTTTTTCTTTGATCTTCATATATCGGTGAATTTTCGGCGTCTCAAGGCCGCACCAAAAAAGCCATCCGAATAGGTTCTGAGAACAGTCCTCACTATAGTATAGCGGCTTGAGCATAAAACGATATCGAATGAAAATGTTTGAAATATCGACAGAGTGCTGGCTCCGGGCTGTGTACTCAGTTCACACGCAGTCAATCTCTGTACTAAGCTGCCCGTAGAAGTAGCCATTGAGATGGGTAAATCACGGCTGGATCCACTTTGGATAGTTACGGTATACCAATTTCATTCATCTACCTAGTTGATTTTGGATATTTTCAATAGATAAATCAACTTCATTTTTCTATTTGCTCATTATGCCATTGTAGCGCAATGACTTTTTGACAAAATCTTGACGGTACTAGAGCGGCAATTTAAATATATATTTTCCGCTCGTCTGTAAGTCAGTAATATTAGAAATAGTTATTGCTAATTATATAATTGATAATATGAATTGTAGTAATGTCAGACTGGGAGGCATATTGTCCTTTAATGAATAGTTGTTACATGTGTATATAGCCAATAACAAAATATAATTTAACAAAAGTCACACAGGACTATACCACTGATAGGAATATTCGACTGTGGTAGCATAGATACGTTTCACCGCAACTTCTAATAACCTGATCCCATTCGATTAGTTTAGTATTGATGGGGACGATTTTTGGTCATTATTTGCTGGGAATCCAAAATGTTTTTATAAAACGTATACAAACTACGACACCCAGATATTTTTTCATATTAAGCAATCAAGCTAAGTTCCGCCAGTAGTCAGTAAGAACGTCGAAATTCGTGTTTAGCAAGCAAGAACAACGCAAAATTCGATAACCTGATGAACCTCTGCTGCAAACCGGAGCAACTTAAGTGGATTATCTTTTTTCTTTACCACAAACCGGAGGGGTAGACGGGTTCCCAGCCGTATGACACGGATTTGGCGGGACGTAACTTGTAACTGATAACTGACTCTCCGACGTATTTCACCGAAACAACAGGCTGCTTGACGTAGGGCACCTTGGCTTTTGAATACGCGGATACCAATCAGGCCAGCGAAGCCAATGCCAAGGTACCGAAAAAAAAGTAAAGGGAAATTTGTAGTTAAAAAAGCACGACGAGGTGTTCTCAAAATTCTATTGCGTTAAACTCATCTAAGTTAAGTAGGATCTAGACCCGACTCAAATTTGGGGATCTGAATCACAATAATAGTTATTATTATAACGAGAAATTGCAATGAGTTTAACATATAACTGATTGAAACGTGGCTGTTAGTATCGAGTTTTAAATATTGAACCTATCACTCTTAGAGTGCTCAGTCTTAGAGTTCAGAGAGTTCAGTGCTCTTAGAGTTTCAGTCTTAGAGTGCTCGTTTCTCTGTGTATCACTTTGCAACAATTCATTTGTCTTCGTAACGAAGTTCGTTATTGTTTGTACAAACTTCCGATAATTTGATAAACTCGCGATCTCAGTGTAACTGTTGGGCTCGATTTGATTCGAAGGAAGCCCTAGTACAACTAAGGCTGCGTAACTCGGTAAAGAACCCTCACAGTATTCATTATCTGTTGTGGTTGTTGATTCTGTCGTGCCCGTACTGATGTTTTTCTCAGTTTGCTTACGGTGACTTTTCGTTATCTGTCGTCCAGTTGGTGCGTGAATCTACGGGATCCAACTACGCGTATGTATATGTATATACAATGCCCTGAGTCGCTGAACGGCCAGTCGGTCAACAACCACCTCTCCATCGATAGGAAAAATAATCTTGTACTTGAAATGTATCGAGGTCGAGCTCACAATAGCTACATGTCCGCGCAGACATTTTGCCCGAACATGACTATCCGCTGCAAACCAAATTAACAAGTCCACTTTTACTCGACGCCAATAGGTCGGCCTAGCAGGGGCATTCAGCTGCGGCTGCGCACGCAGCAGCATTTGACTCACTATCTGAACCGAAACGACGTCTTTCGTTAAAGGTAGACGCAGAAAAACTCGTAGGCCGCTGGCCAGTTGCTTTACGTGAAAAATTGCCGATACAACGGTTTCAGTATTTGCAGTAGCGTGCTATTAGCAAACTATATATATATATATATTACTCCTCGTATGTTGAGATATATTAGCGCGTCAGAAAAGTATTGACCGTTTTTCGACTAAGAGTGAGGCAGTTTTTCTTTTCTTTTCTTTTCCTTCTTTTTTTTTTTTTTATACTTTGAAATCTGATCACTGAACTATGTATATTTTGAGCGAGGACCTTCCACCACTTCTCTAGTAACAGCGTAATCTCATTACTGTGCAACTTGAGTGATTTCTGGGCGAAATATATAATTTTAATAATGCATCTCTCCGTTGAAATTAAACCAACAGAGTTAATTAAAACGGCTCTGCAAAGGTAAAAACAGATGGTACTCTGATGGCCCAAGATCCTGATCAAATTTCCCATTCAAACTCTTTCAATTTTTACCTGGTACCTAAATGTGCGTGTGGTCTGGCATTATAATAATGAAAAACAACGCCTTTTCTATTCATTAATTTCGATCGATTCCTTTCAGTGACTTATTGTGGCCCTCTTAGCTGTAAGAATCAACTGTGTTGCCAGGCCGCAGTAACTCATAATGCACAATTTTTTTTCCCATCGCAGCTAGCTCAAAGCACAGCTTTTCTCGGCATCAATCTGGGCTCGTTACATATTATGAGGCATATTTTTTGTCGTGTGTGATCCTCACGTGTGATTAAC
>NW_019213704.1:365333-368910 GCF_002532875.2 Varroa jacobsoni
ATTAATCACACGTGAGGATCACACACGACAAAAAATATGCCTCATAATATGTAACGAGCCCAGATTGATGCCGAGAAAAGCTGTGCTTTGAGCTAGCTGCGATGGGAAAAAAAATTGTGCATTATGAGTTACTGCGGCCTGGCAACACAGTTGATTCTTACAGCTAAGAGGGCCACAATAAGTCACTGAAAGGAATCGACCGAAATTAATGAATAGAAAAGGCGTTGTTTTTCATTATTATAATGCCAGACCACACGCACATTTAGGTACCAGGTAAAAATTGAAAGAGTTTGAATGGGAAATTTGATCATGATCTTGGGCCATCAGACTATCATCTGTTTTTATCTCTGCAGAGTTCTCTTAATAGTGCAAACTTAGTTTCAACAGACACATGTGAAAATCATTTGTCGCCCAGGAACCACAGAAGCTCTGCAATAATGGGTTTATGATGTTGTCAGAAAATGCATCAAATAATCGATTAAAATGGCTCATATTCAATTTAGTAATATTACGGTCAAATATAGACAATAGAGTATCGGCTTAAAACGGTCAGTACTTTTTTCGACAACTCAATATATATTATGGTTGGAAGAGCCTCTGGTTAAAGGGGATTGGAGTCGCTGTTTCTAGTCTTGCCAGCAATACGTGCTTCACCAGCTGTGTGAATAAAAAGGGTTATTTTAAATCACTGTATGTCATTATATACTCAACATAGCGTTGATTCACGATGCCCTGTGGTACATCACGAACTGCAATCGTTGCCATCCTCCCTCTCCATAGGCGTCTCTCGATCTGTGTTTCTACACAGCCTTTCCAAAGGCGTATATAATGGATGTACACACGCATTAGAGTGAGGTACGTAACTGGGGCGGCTGTGATGATGGCAACTAATCGAAATGTCTATATATCTCGTAGTGCTGCGAAGAAAATGCCGTAACTGAACTGACGAGCGAGCAAGCTATTCTCATGCCCCCATGCGTTTGTCTGCCGTCCCCCGGAAGAGAGTTACTAACCAGATCGTAGTGTCCACCGCTGCCTCCATGTTCGACTAATAGGCTAAAACAGGATAGGGGTGATCGAGCCGATATCGAGCTGTGAGTTTAGCCTGGCAGGGCCATAATACAACAGGATAGAGAAGGACATTATAAATGTTTTTGTGTATTTTGCAGTCGATACGTCCTGCAGCTGTGCTACAGCTGAGACGATTACGAAGTGCCAAGCGAGAATGGCGGTCGATGGACAACACGAGAACGAAATATGAAAGATGAGTCAGGGTAAAAGTCAACGCACATGCGAGAGAACGATATTGTTTGTGCGAGGTAATTGAAGAGGACGTTGTTACGGTGCTGCTCGTATGCATGGCTTTCCGATGATTCCTCTATTAGGTATTGTCGTGACGTACGTTGACAGGACCTCTGTAAAGATCAGTGATTAAGCGCAGATGGAAGTCGAAAGCAGCCTGCTGGAAACGTTCGCTCCGTTTCCTCCGGAACGTCCGTGGAAATTTCCTCCGGATCTTATAAAATGGCCCTGCTACGATATTATTGACAGTAAAATGTATGAATTGTTTACTGCAACTGACATGTTTTGGTCTGTAAGTAGACGTGTTTTTGCCCGCTTCAAGAAATGTAGAGGCTAAAAAACATGATAACCAGAACCGACTCGACCTTAAGGAAGACTCAGGATCAATAAATGGTTGTGTCAAGCAAAGAAAAAGTGTGGTCTGATGCCCCACATTGTGACAGCCGTTTCCTTCGCAACTGTACAGAAATAATTATATATGTATACGGAATATTTTGAATGACGATGTTTTACTTTTTCAGAAATCATATACAAAACCTGATCAAAAATCTATTTCAGAGACATATTTTGGTAAAGATTTTATTGATTTTTTCCGATTATTACTAGGTCAGGTGTAAGGCATATTGTATTAATGGTGTTGCTCAGATATGATGCGAAGATGCATGGTAGATGCTCTTGTAGTTTTCATCAAGTAAAAAAAAATCAGGAGCTATTTATCTCAAATCCTTTAATTCCCATTCCTTTAAGAAACATTGTTTATAAACAGAAATTACCAGAATCAACGAGCGCCCTTCTCATACACCTTAGTAAGTTTTTACATTTCCAAGGATACTGTGGTCGAAAAGTAGATATGCAAAACTATCACAAAGGTGATCACTAAAGGCCATTATGCTAACGAAAGTAGAAAAAATAGTAGGGACTCAGTTCCTCCAAACAGAATCATCTCCTTTCGATATTCCTGACGTAAAATCATTCCGTCGCAATAAAACATGTAAATCAGATAAATCAATAAAACTAGATATAGAAGGCAAGCGGTCGGACATATAAATCTACAACAATTTAAAAAAAAAAGGTTCAACGCATACAGTATGATTACCATTGCATTACCAATTCCACCCACGACCTATGTGATACATTATTGTAATAGATTACTGCATTACGAATCACTGATCTGCGGCCGTTCAGTCCGGAGCATTCTGGTAAGGTCAGCTCAGGCATTTTATTACGCCGTTTTGTTGATCGCTGTTTTAAAGAATGTATTATTAAGATTCTATTAATTTTTGTCTTTTGAAGATCCGATTTTGTGGCTCGATCTAAGTTTCATTTGCAAAAGCGATATAATAGAATCAAAAATCGTTGAATATTTCAACATGTTATACCATTGCCTACACTTCGTAAGAAAGCTAAGCACCAAGAGAGCTGTAGACTATAATTAGCTTAGTAAATAAAAACATTTCTCTGGTTTTATCAGTCCCATGAAATATTCACTTATTGTCAAAAGCCAAGATAAACAGGAAGAGACTTCCAAGTGACTATCATCTGCCCCGCTTCCTGTTGTAGCAGGACCCTTTAAATAGAATACAAGACATCTACTCGAACAACTGTAGGCGAATTGGCGAAGAAATGGCAGGGGCATAACACTGGCTAATTAGAGTATGGCCACGTTTCGACTTACAAGAATACTACTTGTTTTAAAGACGCCTTATGTGGAATCATGGTGAAACATAACCGAACTAATCTAGGGAGATAAAACTGTTCGAAATAAACGTACCCTGCTTATTTTGCCCCACATACATCACAAGGTCTACCGCAGGCAAATGACCATTGGATATGTTTAATAAGTAAACATCTCATGGTATTTTAGGACACAGAATTGCGCCTTTAATCCAACATCCTAATATTATAGTATTCAGAGCGTCCATAGAAAGCAATTATTGTCTGGCTGTATGAAACCAACATCCATACTTGTGATAAACCGTGTGAAAAGGACAGAAGGCGCCTCTAAGAAACAAACGGCGTTTGTACGTATTTCCTACTCATCCATTCGTTTGCATCATTCAAACAGCACCATCTCTTGTAGTTTACCTTTAGTCTTTACCTTAAAGAAGCAGCTAATTTCGATTCTATTAATTCACTGGCTGACATTGAAGAATCTCATGTGAAGAGCGACTGACGTCTATCGGGTCAATCCAGCTCAATCCAAGATACTTATTATTATTAATTATCCAAGTTGCTGGGCTGCGGACGGCGCGTTTGGGAACAAAGCATCGAAACC
>NW_019213705.1:0-162593 GCF_002532875.2 Varroa jacobsoni
ATATATTTCTACAATAACGTACAAAAGTTTACGTAAGTGATCCAGGGTTTGTTGTTGTAATAAATTTACTAACATAATCTGCGAGCTCTCAAATTGTCTGTTACTACACTAGCTATGTTTTACGTAACAATTTTAATTTGACAGACTTTTGCAATTATATATTTCACACACTGTTTTACAAGATTTCAGTTACACGAATCGTATCAACAGGTTGAAAATTGTCAGAATTCTGCGCCGATTCAGGCCAGATACAATCCATATGTTCGACCAACAATGAGCGTATTTTTACTTCTTCCACTGCTGTATAATTTAATACGTTTATGTTGAAAATAATGAAAAAACTCTAAGAAATTTGAAATTACGCATAGTTTTTAATATCAGACTTCAGGTCCGGGGTCGGATTTATTTAGAACACACGATAATCACGTTTATTTACACATTAACACATTCTCTTGGCCTCGTATATTCAGTACTTCCGAAAACATCTTTGTCCCTGGTAATGATTGCTGTTATCAATTGTATTGTTCCACTGTGTTTCTAGTATTGTTCCATTCGCCTTTTATCACGGACGCTTTTTGAGTGAATTATGTTAGCTTTGGTTAGATCGAATCCGGAATAAAGGTGGCTTCATATTTTTCTGTCCCACCTGGTATGCACTAGGTCGGAACTTCAATCTCACTTACAATCAAGAGTCTTTTTTTGCTCGGCTTTTTGCTGCTTGAGCCGCATTTGGTCTGCATCACGTTGTCTCCGTTCTTCAAGCGTCATACCTTGGAAAGCAAATAACGAAACAAAAAGGCATAACATGGCTTATTTAGGTGCATATCGCCTAAGTCAGTTCGAATAAATATCTCTGCTAAAATAATCAAAGAAGATCTAAAAAGATAACCACCGGAGTACGTGTAAAGAAACGAGTCGGAAAATGTATAGCAGAATTATTTTTCTTATTTAGAAAAAAATTTCATGTCAGTTGTCAGATGAGATTAAGATTCGTTACTGTATTACAAATGTGTTGAAACATACCTTTGTTCCCGTCCTTTTGGGAGGATCCTTTTTTCCTCTGAAGTTCTAGTTGCTTCTTCTGGTTCTTCTCGCGAGCAAGATCCCTTTGGTTTCCGCGAGTCATTGCAGCCAATAATACAATACCAAAATTTGACCAACGGGAATACGGTGTGGCAAAGATTCGAAGCGTACTCTGGCCAAGGAGCACCTAAAATTGTAAGAATCAAGTTAAATTACGAGGTCCACATGATGGCTCATGGAGAGGCGGTAACTACATAAAGTACCAACAGTACACTCGTAATTAAATGAAGCACCGCTATCCTGTCTCGCTTACTTTATATATCGCCGCTTTCACGTAAGTTACGATTTATAACCTTGCTTTTTTACTATACTATTATGATAATACAGCTTAGCGGGCTTAAGTAAAATCAATAAAAAATATAACTACAAAATTGCGTCACGTTTCTTTATCATCTGTATATAAGCCTATATATTTTTGTTTTATGTTTAATTCTTTTGGTCTATTGATTTTTTTAGTATCTACATTAATGGGTAACACCACACGAAAAAGTCAAGTCGGCATCACTCAAGCAGTTTTCTCAGACATCTGGGAGTTACCCAGTTGTTGCTGGATGAAAACATTACATAATCACGATTGAACCCCCCTAAACATGGGTAAATGTATCAGTTTGTTGGGTGTGCATTTATAACTAATGGATGCCTCATCTCGAGTGATATGGCCAAATGGCGAAGCCAAATAAAATCATATTTCTACACAGAAATCAAATACTAAAGATGACGGAGCAGTTAAAGGCGACTGCAGCACCTGGAAGGTGGAATTCTGCCAAAACGATAATTTGTAACTATACGATAATATTTTTATGAGAAGTACGTTATTCACCTTCGCTCGATGCAGTAAAGTATAACCTACCCCAAATGTGGTGGCACACCAATGAACCAGTTTTTTGTGGGGGTTAATTCATGAAAGTTTCGAGAAACTTCTTCCTGTACCTTATCCGCTATCGGCAAAGATGGCGAACAAACAAATCGCTTAAATGTCGGACTACTGCTGGCACGGAACGGGAAATGCTCGGAACAGCTAAAGGTATCTGAATGAGCGCGCGCAACTTTTCTAATTCCTTGATTAAGAGGCATCACCTGAAATGAATGGTTTGTTATTCGATTGAATCAAATAAAACATTTAGACTAGCACGCATTGAATGATAATATACCGTTGCTGTTATAGGATATTTCTTCAGCAATTCTTGTTTTCGCGCGGATCTCGAAAACAATTACTAGATATTACAACGTCGATAAATCGAAGTTACTCAGCTTTGTGGAAACTAGAAAGGAGTAGAGTTGAAGATAATTTTGAACTAATAAATTCAGTTTTGTTGTTTTATCTAACTATGCAGTTTTCCAAAAGACGTCACACACGCTGTTTGTGAAAGTAAATTATTAATTTTGGCTAAATAATAACTGAAATTAAAGAAGCTAAATCGAACCGAAGGTTCTTAGGTAATAAAATGTTTGATGAGATGTGAAACGGTAATGAAAAAGAAGCTAATCAAAAAGGTAATATTGCTGTATCTCGTTCTGACGACAAGTTTGCAATGGTAATATTAATCAACAAAGATTTCGCTATAATGATTTATAAGCATTCAAAAAAAGCCTATGTTTAATTTGGTTAAAATCAAAAGGTTTGACGTTTTTGTGTCTGCAAACCCTAACATTGTTTCTTTCGTAATAATTTCCCGCCGTGTGATTTTCTGTAAACTATAATCGTTTGTATTGAAACTAGCCTTGGATTTGAGTTAAAATAGACTTTACTAGTGTAGGCCAGTGTGTTTCCTATGTAAAAGAGCTTATCTTCTTATGAGTAAAATGTGCATTTAGGTTTTATTTTGAAGCACTTTTACCCAGAAACCATTCGTTTTGCCAGCTCACGAGATGCTTACGCTGCGAATATAGATGCCTTCATTGCTCAACTGAATTTCTTTCAATTCAAGTTTGCCGTATAATGTATTGAGTCTTTTTGAGTTAGTCTTTTTTACACGTTTGCATTTTTTACCATCTAAGAGCGTATTTTACTTAAAACATTCTCTAGATTATCTTGTACTAATTACATTTTGCCTAGTACCTCTAATAGCATATATATACATACTATAGGCTGCATTAATAATTTAAGCAATTTTTTTTTAGATTTATTTCAAAAACAGAGTATATCATTGCTGTGTCAATCCATCCTAGAAGCGTATATTCTCCGGGTGCATTGCATTTGTTGGAACAGATATTTAAACAGCTACGATAAGTTGTTGATAATTAACTGGTATTAAGGGGTATTTTTTTCAAGCTAGTTTGCTCATGAATAATACTCGTATTACGTGTTAGGAAGAGGCCAACTGTTACACGAGTGCGCTGAACAAAGTTTCGGTAGATGACGAAGAGACGGCGTGAAGCTGTGCTTTTGCTCAGGGCGCCTAATAGGCTAAGTTTTGCAAGAGGTTAAAACCTTAGGTCAGGATTTTAACATAGCAACTTTTAGAAGATAACTAGTCGGGAACGTTTAGTTTCATTCCAAGAGCACCACTCGTATATGTGAAAGGATTCGAGGCCCTTTCAAGCTGCAACTTCTAGTTCCTCATGGTAATCGGAGATTAAATATAGTGAATAGTTTCTACATCGACTAGACGTCTAAAGTTTTCAGTAAGTTCTAAACATTGTACATCTAACACCCCCCTGTTAAATGGATAGTTCTTGCAACTGACAATAATTTTCTTCTAAAAAACATACCCTTGTAATCTTCTAGCAATCGCGCCTCCCCGATATGAGGCAGTGCATCGCTCCTAGGAGTGAAACCGATCCAGAAATCCATTGGAAAGAAGAAGCCAAAATGTCTTTGATTGTTCTAGAAATAGACGCACGATATAACAATATTGATATGTTGGAGACGTATTGTTGTAACTATGTTAGGTTCGGAAGTAAGAAATCTTTTTGCCGTTTATATTTTCTTGAAAAAGGCTTCCAAATACTCAAATAAAAATATAGAATATAAAGCGCAGCTCATCACATTTTTATTCTGGTACAATAGGGGCAACCAACTTCTCCGTGTGAACATACTACCGCTTCCATAGTTGCCTCAGCATTATCCAAGTTTCCTAGAACTCAATTGGAAAAGATGCTATGGAACTTATTAACGTTTATTTACTGTTAATTATTGTGGCCGAGATTGCAATCGTATGCGTAGTAAGGCTATAATGTACGTCTTAAGACAGTGGAAAGCTTAGAAAGAAAGCACATGTTAAGAAGAAAAAACGGTCTTGTGAGAGCTAAGTCAGTTTATACGGCGATAAATGGTATCTAGACACAACGTGCTCAAAATAGATTGGGGCATATTTTAGCCGACCTTTGTTCATTGCGGATATTCGACCACCCGTTTACTGAAGAAAAGCCGATTTTTCTATACCAATATCATAAGCTAATCATGACAGAAGCAGGATGTTCGTCTTTGAATAAAAGCGGAATTATTCTCTAATGTTCCACGTTATTTTCGGATGTTTCCGCTCCCAACATACCCTAACCAATGTTATATACCGCCTCGATCGTCCAAAATCAGCAGCGCATTTCGTTGTGTTCGCCGAAGAAAAGTGGATTCTTATAGATTAAAACAAGAAGAACACGCCAGTAGCCTCACTGTAAGGATTTCACAGCTAATTAGAAAGGCGCAAAAGTTAGTCCTAATGTGGTGGCTAAGTTTGATATGGTGCAAATAATCCACTAGCTAGAAGTCTTACGCTGTTGAACCTATTTAACGAAGTCAAAAAGCTTGATCAATGTAATTTTCTTTTAAGTTTTGAAAACTATTTTTCAGACGTTCTAGGAGCTTTGGTAAAACCGCAGATAGCTGTTTGTCGAATTGTAGGCCATATACCTTTCAGCGAATTACGAACTAGAGCGGAACTGGCTAGCGTAGCATATTTTTGTAAACTTCTGTTCGGCTTGGAGTACAAATTTGAATCCGTTTCATTAGTATGTATATGGCGTAATTGAGCAAGATCCTAACAACGTTACATGACAGCGTCTCGACTCGACAATGTTGGATCACCTATTATCGTTATAAGGGAAACGTTAAAAAATAAAGAATGATCATATGCTTTGATATATGCCTGCGCACGATTTAGGTCTCGAATTAGGACCTTGATTGAAATGAGTGTAGGCTTCATCGATGAGATACATCAGTCAGGAATGCTTCTGTCTGTACATGAGGCCATGTATTTCGATTTTAACGCAGTGTGTAACAAAGCGGTATCAGGTTCCGTCCAATGTTTTTTAACATCCAGATGAGCGTGAACCAAAAAAACATTTTAAATGAAGCACATTAAGCAAGAAGACGGCTATATCAACCGAATAAGGTTTTCTCATAGTTTTTAATAGGGGACACAGACTATTTCTGGTTTCATGTCCATATATATAAAGGTCATGATCTATTGACACACGTTACCTCATATTATATATGTAACATTGAATAATATCTTTGTGCAGTATGTTGGTTTGCATATTAATTGCGTTCGGAGTTATCACCGAATGAAAATAGTCAGTAATCGTTAGTAAAAATTTGAGCTATTTAGTTAGATACGAATAACTGAATTGATGTGAACTACCTCTTTGGTCTTTTTCTATAAAACTATAGAAAACTGTAAAAAAGAAATAAAACTGAGCTTCCCTTTAAGCCCAACCGCTAACGTTATATTCAGGGGAGAAAAAGTTATAACATACAGATTGCCTCCATTAAAACGGGGGGTTAATATTCGTAGCAGCAAAATCATCACACTCGTCCTGTTTACAACTAAATGGTTTGAGTTTTCGTCCTTGGCCATTTCATCGGACGGCTGGTTCCCTGCATGAAACGCACTGCGTCTATGTCTGAAGCCGCGACATGTACTTCTGATTAGCAGGCAAATACGTTACCTACAAAGCAAACCCTCGATCGAAGAGAACTATCAGTTAACCACAGAAAAACAAAGAGAGGATAAGGGCATCTCTTATTACGCTATCTAAAGCTGGTACACAGTATTGTGGCACTTCACTGTCATTTTACACAATCGATTATTTTCACATGAGCAATTAGTGGTAAAACTCGAACTTCTAATGCTAACGACCCTAAAGACGAATCGCTTAGTCAAGTGAGTCTTATACAAATAGCGCAGCAGAATTTTCTGTTTCTGTCCTATGCATCGTCGCAGAGTTTTGTCACGCGCATTACACTATATTCTTTTGTTTGCTATATTTCTCGTATCTTATACTTCTGTGTATGTGTACAGATGGTGGTACAGTGGTTGTGCATAGACTAGCAAGTCGGTAACGATATTAGCTGACAGGGAAAGACGAAGTTTACGTCATCCTGACATAAGAGTTTAAAGATAAAAAGTTCGACAACATTATGGAGCTCGTAGTCAACGTAGCCATAGTTCCGCACAGTAGCAGGATTAAAACACTCCTTTCTACAAACCAGAATCCCAGAAACCAGCGAAGACATCAATTTTCACTGGTGGATTTCAATAAAGAAATACGTTCTTCGAAGGGAATTCTCTTCGAAAAAGGAACAAGTTGTATTAACGAGAAAAACCTACTGGCAACTTCGTTCCTTTTATAATATCTAGATTACGAAAAAACTGATTTATCTTTATCTATGCTATACGGAAGTTTTTCACTCTCTTGATCCGCCATAACAGATCAAATACTATTTTCAAATATTTCATTTGCCTGTAATTATTTGATATAGAGACTTTACTATGTACACGTGGCTGTACTGGTACATTATTTTGTTATTTTTGGGTCTGCTTAATATGCATCGTCTCAGATTTTCCTTATCATTCAGACAACTGCAAGGAAGTTACTTCGTGCGACAACGGCGTTCTAAAGAAACGTGCTTGTTCTTACAAAAATTGCTAATCTGTACAAAAATTCACGTATACAAACTTGCTTTTTAAAATCGGGAGAAACGACAATAACGTAGTTCATGAGGGTTGCGGTCTCAGAACCTTGCAGTCAGAGGATTTGTTTCGGGCAGCGTGTCGCAAATTGTTTGCTTCCCACGCACGAGGCTTGACTCCTGACGTTTTAGGATAGCTTCTCGCTTCACTGCAATGCGAATTTTGCAAGCTGGTTTGTAAAGCTTAAACGAACACAAAAACAACCGTCTATACTTTAAGCTAGTTTTCGTTCATAGTATTATTCCAGATTTTCGACTGTATCTCATTTTCTGCGGTCTCGGATAGCTGAAACGTGTAAATGTGCGCTGTATACAACAAGCTTGTCAAGAAGTCGATATCAGCTCAGTATCACGACCGCATGCTGACTTTCTAGATACTATTGTTTGCCGTTCCTTTCATAGACAAGGACGAGTCGACTGACGATAACGTAGCAACAGTTTGACCAACTCGCAGACATAAGTGCAACACTGCTGGATCCCATTTAAGTTGAACTTAGATCGCTGTTTTATAGTACTACATGGTACAAGGAAGTCAGTAAAACAGTTTTTCAAGCCCAAGAATTTGCTTAGCTGCGATTTACTTGGTATTGCACAACGGTGTGTGTTAATGAAATATATTTCAGATTTAATGCGAAAAGATAAACGGACTTTAGTATAATTGGCACAATCAAGAGTCTTTGACTGAATACATAGATTTAGTTAATTAAAATCAATCATCCATTTCTATCTGCCATTTGCCGAAAATAGAACGCAGCAAGGAAGTTTCATATTTACCAGGATTTGGTAACGCTGTCAACATAGCCGAGCATATGGATGGCGTATCAAAGCTCAAATCGATAGAAGTTCATTAGAAAGCGTCAAGCCTCAAGCAAAACAATCCGTGATACTTATCACATGATCACTTAGCTTATCGCGAACACACTGAGTGAGTTCTACCACGGCGTAACTAACATGTCTTGGGTATATACTGGTTTATCGTAGTATGCCTCATCTGAAGGTATGGCGATTTGTCTGGATAACCTTCTGCAATTTACCAAGTAGTCTTATGATCGGTAAGTACGATGTACAGCCGTCAAAATGATACACATTGCTGGAATCATCATACTATAATTATTCAAAAAAATGACGATCAAGTCAGTAGAACGTATGATTTAAATAATACTATCTGTTTATTACCGGTCTCCTGTTTTGAAGTAAAGGAAAACTTTTGTGACTCTGCACAGCATAAGACAAACACTGACTTCGTTTGTGACTACATCGAACGTGCCGATGCCATTGAGCTAGCTATGGCTGGATCCCAAAATAACCGACGAAGACGTTTTCCTAGGCTCAGCAGCGCCTGAAAAGTGGCGCCACGTCAAAAATCATACCAATAAGCAACTGTACTCGATGTTCGAATAATTTCTTTTTATGAAAAGTCACACCCGTTCTATTTAGTCCTATTTTGCTGTTACAACCTCTATAGCAAGATATGGGTATATCAATGTTTAGTTGTCAGCACAAAGCTTGCAGAAATTAGTTTACAATAAGGGTGGTCTAACAAATTTTACTTGCAATGATCTCAGTAAAGGCCACTTTCGTCAGCACTGTGTATATTTCACCAGATATTTCAAGTTAAACCTAAGGTGACGAGAAGCAATTAATATAGAGTATTTGCGCGGGAAGTTAGCCGTCCGAGGCAATTTTTAACAGCAATAATACCGGACGTAAGTTTCGAAACATCGATTTAACTGATTGCTACGAAGAGGACCGGTATGCACCTTTTCTAGCGCATAGTTTTCTAACACTCGAACTCAAAAGGGAAACTCCTTCTAGAAGCATTTATTAGAATAACTTTATCCTTTTGATCAAAGTCCGCAGAATCAAAAGGATAAAAACTTTTAAAGGAACATGGCTTGGGCACAGCTATACCCTTCGGAAACGTATAACTTCGATAAAGGTACCTAGGGGAGAGTTTTTATCCTGATTTCAATACAGCAAGAAGCACTATTAATTCAGGACGTAACCCTCATCCTGCTACAGTTGCCTATTCCCACCGCCGCCAGGTACAGGCTGGGGTGCATATGACTTAGCTATATGAGACAAGTTTCCAGTATTTTCTCCTTCGAGATGTAGTCAGAAACCTTTACGTGTACGGAAGTTATGACGACTGCTATGTCACCTATATCCGAAGTTTCCACATTCAGGTTAGCTGCTTGTATATGTTAAAATCTACTTGGTACTGTAATGTCAAATACTATCTTAGTTTTTCCGTGCAGTTTGCGCACTTCTCAGCCTATTAATGAAATTTGATGTTACTCTCACATATCAGCATTAATCTGATGAGTTGAACGTAGACAAAGTACCAACGACCCGAACTGTGCAGTTGCAAAATTCACGTTGGAGATCGTGTATTGTATTTAAATCTCGTAATAGTTTTATATGCTTTTATGAGGGAATCTTATAGAACACATCTGTAATAAGAATTTTTATTGACCTTGGGGGATCTTTTCTGTGGCATGGTTTTTGTCCTGTTTCGCCTATTGCCAGTCCCATAGACGTAGAAAGAGGTCCGTCCTCTTTCTCGTGTTGGCTGAAACAAAAGTGCATTCGCAGCGACTTCACCGAACGAATCAACGCGACGACTCACGGTCGATGCTGACGCTGACATCTTTAACTGGTAAGCGCTCGAAATAGCGTGAAAATTACTAACAGAACAGAAACTAGTCTTCCGCTCACACAACGGGTCTGCATTTATATTGGACACTCAAGACGAGACGTGTGTGTCTGCTAGCAGGGAAATCAAATGACTAACAACCGGTAGAATGTGAAAAAGGTTTGTAATTCTAAAGTGGCTAGTTTTTTTTTCTGTTTACCACACTGATCTTTATATGTAATAAAGATAATTTATTTAGTGAACGATTCGGTAAAAGCACATTATAACGTATTTCGCCTACTGCCCTATTTGCATAGAGTTTAAATCATTTGTATGCACAAAACATGTATATGCAATACAAAACAAAGCCTTCCTTGCGAGGAAAGGCTAGTTAGGCAATCGTGTGCTAAACTTATAATTTACAACCTAATCACACCTGTAACGAATATATTGTATAATTTTATTATATACATATGCAGATGCCAGCCGCTCGCTGAAGCATGGCAATAATGAAGAAATCCATGCTCTCCTTGTCACATAATTTATTCAAATTTTCAACAGCATCTGACAATAAAGCTAGTTATATATTTGAATCAACTTAAGTTGCCTGATATGTGCTTCGTGAGTTCGACGAACTTCTTAATTTTCCGTCGAAATTTCAAAGCATGAACGATTTTTCTCGTTAGTTCGAAAGAGTCTTCAGAACCGTATATTTTACCATATATTTTAAACTAATAGTCGTAGTTCTTAATTTGTTACTCTAGGAAACTGTAAATAGATTTCAGTTAAACTTCAAGACGTCATGAGGCTCTAGGTTACCACGTTGAGGTCATTCGAAGTTGTCTCAGCGGCTTTTTTTTTTTTTTTCGGTGTAGGGCAGAAGGCAATTCAAGTGCAGGCAAAGATAAAATCCTTCATCTTCTCGATTAGCCTGCCGCCACTGGGTCAGCGATGTTAAAAATAAGACCACCGTCACAGTGTCATGTGCTACCTCGTCTTTCGCTAGCTAATCATCTGTTCGTGAGAGTGCATCATCATTTTGGGACCGTTTTCCAAGTTCTCTTTTGTGCTTCTGACGCCATTGAAGGGTATCATAAATGATGGAAACTGTTTTTCGAAGAAATCTCTATTGAACGCTGTAATCCTGTTACAGCGTCGTGGTATAGAAATGGTGTTTTTCAGTAACGTCCATCCTTGTATGTATGTATGTACGGATTCTGTGTCTGCGTAAGTTCTCAGTTCAATTCATAGACAGGGTAGAAACGATCCCACCGACAACGTCTATATATACAGTACCAACCAAACATGAGTATCGCACGTGTTGTTCTTAGTCGCGGTGAAAATATCACTATTTTTAGAATAAAAAAAACAGGAATAGTATCAACGAGCGCAGCATACAAGGCGCCAGCGTAATAAGAAAAATTAAAGAATCCTAACGATACATAACAGCCATAATATCGCCTTGCTTTTGCCTGTTTGGCGGCATATGACGAACGGCTTCAAAGCCAAATCGGTGTTTAATGGTGGCTTGTTTGCCATCATTAGACCCTGGGCGGCAATAAGTTGAGGCGCTGAGTGAGTGCTAACTAATTCCATTTTGTAAATGACTTCGGCATAATTAAATATGGTCATTTGAAAAAAATTTCTACATACTATGTATAGTCAGTCAGTGTCTTTATTCAAAAAGGTGAAAAGCTGCCACCTTAGTTTTCGTCCCGATATAAACTTCTTTCCAGTAGTACAAATCACATTAATTTATAAACAAGCTTCAATCAAGCTAACTATTTATTATCATCCCCGATGGCTCTGTTTTCTCGTCAGCCACCTGCGTTCGTCGTGCTCGCTCGAAACGGAACAGTTGCCGTTGTTGACGATGATTCTATGGATTTTTTCCACATGGCACGGGTTTGATAACTGCGGTTTACCATTCAGAACATACATATCCTTTGGTTTAATATGTCGTCACGTTTCCACTGCACTAACACGAGCACTATTCTTTATTACCACTGATTCAGTGTCGACTTGCGCGTTTCTTGGTCAGCCGGCCACTGGACGCTTTTAATGCGTCCTTTCGGTTGCAGGCCCAACGATGTCTGCGTCATGCCATATCAAAGCAACCTACAACTTCTCTCTCCGATTTTACCTTCCACCCTGCGTTGTCACTCGGGTCACACGGGCCTCTTCTTTCCCTCGGTGGTGGTAGCAGCGGCGGCTATCCCAGCTGCCTAGCGAAGACGATGGTGTAGCAGCTAGTGCTACAGCCGCTTAGAAACAACGACACGGTCATAAGTAGGTGTACGTAGGGATCGACAAATCGTAGCTGAAGGCGCTCCTTGCCATTTGTGACAGCGAACGCACTAGCCACGAACGTTGGTCGATTGTTAAAAAAAAACTAATCTAAAAATAAACCAGCATCTGCTATACATAAATACAGACTATCGCTATACTATTATACGACAAGAATATCGGCCACACAACTGAATGACCTATTTCCATAAGAGGTATAGCTGCTGCTGCTACTACCACTACTATTTTTTTGTCTCTATTTCTTTAAGGTGTCTTGCTTTTACTACTCTTCATGTTAACCTCAACCGCCGTCATTATCATTAGCCTTTGGCAGCTTCGATGGCCGCCCAAGTCATGGGCGTTGAATCTGACAGACTTGACAAATATAGGCCTCCGTGTACACAGGCCCCGTCTTTCCTAACGCCAGTTCTCTATCATCCAGACATTAGAAATAGCAATGTTATTAGAACAGCGATATTTATCGAAGAGCACTTAGGCACCTCAAGTATACCTCTTGATCCAGTTCCGCGTAATGTCTTCGCATGCATGCGTTGAGTGCATGTATGTGACTAGTGACTCAACTGCTGAAATCAGTATTGACATACAGGCCAACTCGGAGTTTTGTGGGCTGGATCGGCTGCGAGGAATTGACTTGTCTCCGCTTCTTCGTTCTGTGAGAACGAATCCCTTGTCTTGATCTTCCCTGTGCCTGAGTAAAGCCCGCGCATCGCCGTTGTTGGATTGATCATTGTCAGCTATGCTAGCTACTCTAAATAGCAGCCCCAGCATCGGTGACAGCCACGGCGGCAGCGGCGACGGCGGCGGCGGCGGTGGCGGCGGGCGCTTACCAGAAGCACAGCGACTCTCTGTCCTGGCGGCATCAAGCGACCCTTACTTTTGCCCTTTCCTTCAAAGTGGCGAGGGCGTGGAGCGTGTTCTCAGAACGCGAAATACCCGTTGACTCCCGCCGAGTGAGGAGCAGCGGTTCCGTGTGGTCGCGTTACGCTTACCACGGTTGGACTATTCTCTAGACAACACTGCTGGGTGCTCTGCTGCTGGAATAAGCTGGTCCCGCAGCTGTTCTCTTTGTCGCTGCTGGTACAGCCGTCACCGTACGTAATCGGTTGCGCGGTGGCTTTATGAAACAGCCGTTATGTAAACTACTTCCAGTTACGATCTGTTTCTTTTTGTGTGTGTGTTTGAGAGTTCGACGGATTTCACCACATCCCTGAGGTGTTCTACTGTCTTTCACGATGCGTACAAGGAACAGAGAGGTCCACGACGGTGCAGGCCGCCACCGCTGTTCTCGGTAGTCTAAGCGCCTGCTTGTGGTAAAGAGTATTTGTGCCTGGCCAGCATCAGCGGTGCGGTGACGGTAGTGCTGAGAGTTGGTCTGAGTGACAACGGAAACAGTCACCTGCGAGGGCACAGTGAACATACGCGCAGACCCGCGCGCGTCACCGGTTCGGAGTGTCGATATTTCTGATTCATTGCTATTGGCCTACTTTTCAATGACGGAGTTGTCTCTAGCATACTTTACGCAGCAGTATCATGAACAACGACAACAGCAGGACCGATTACCATTACTGCTGCTAATCTAATCCATCTTTGTTTGTGTTTTTCTGTACACATTTTGTCTGTTTGGTATTCGGTGCGGCCGCCCACTGCAGCTGCTATCCGCATCGCTACTTTTCCGTAGCGGTGACGATAGATCGATGCCTATCAGCATCCGGTTGCTCAACCATCGCCACTCGGCCGCCATTCGCGTTGACGCGAGCAGCGCGCTGCTACCTGCCTAGCGTTTTGCCTGCTGACGTCATACCCGAACAAGCAGGGGCATAAGCGCGCGGAATGACCTCTACTACAAGTGTAGTTGCTACACGGCTGTAGTGGCTGAACCAACCCATAGGTCTCGTGGCGTATTCTGTCGCAAGCAGCGGAAGGAATCGACCGGAGACGGGGCACTGGACAGGCAGACGCGGAGAAAGACCGAACGAAACGAAACAAAAAAGAACAAACAGGCAGAAAATAAGCAGGAATACGAAAGCCAGGATCCGAAAGGTGCTACTGACGCTGTCAATGGGGTTATGTCAAGTAAAAAAGAAACACAGCCGTTAAAATTAGCAGACATCACTAATGTAGCAGCTGTAAGCGTTAACTGCTGTGTAGGTTCCCACCTAAACTACCACTGTTACACGCACTTGGAGATCAATCAGCCGCAGAAGGACTGATTTGATTGATTGATTGTTGTTGTGGTGCTGCGATTATGAGGAATTAAATACAAAATATCATTTTTCTTCAACAAAAACAAACAACTACTACAAAAAAAACAATCGTTTAAGTGCCAATTGTGTATTCGACGCGATCCCGTTTTTCGCATGGAAGTGGTACAAATATTTGCAGACTGGGCCCTGTGACGAATGCTTCATTTCTGATATCGACATACGAGTGTAGGTGTCGAGTGTGAAGTGTTTAGTGAAGTGAGTCTGTTGGAGTAAGGTGAGCAAACGAAATCAATAGAAGTGGATGAAGCAAAGAAGCTCGGTTAGTTAACTCCTGTGAAGATCATGATCATTCGAATAAAAATTCACATGAAAGGCTTGCTGAGCTCATTGACAACCAGCAAATTGATATGAACGAACGTCTATGGAAGCGGATCGTGTTGACGGTGCACAGTGTCTGATGGTTAATCTCTACGCTGTGGTCGTAGTTGAGGCTCAGAGGGTTGAATTCAATAGTGCTGTCCGAGTCAGTAAAGGCTAACGCCAGCTTATTTACGCAGGCGCCGCTTAATCTGTTGTCAGCTTTTCCTGACGGAGACGCCCCGAAAAGGAAGAAGGCAAGAGCATACCATAAGAAGATTTCGATTAAGAAAGCGTCTCAAGCGGCTCAGCGGTGCTAAAGTGCTCGTAGTGGACGATCGGCGGAGATCGCTGTAAAATCGCGGGAAAACTTCCGAAGTTGTGCGACATGCCGCTTCCTCAGCTGGCTGAGGGCCCCTGGGCCGTCACCGAAACTGGGCACCGGTTGCCCCTCAGCGCGTTAACTTCGCCCGACGTGAGTACCATGCCATAACCAAATGAAATCGGAACAAGTTCGAAGGGAGGTGAATGCGTCACACATAAGCAGTCGATGAACTTGCTTAGGTAGTATTAACTGGTAATTTATAATAATAATTTTAGAAGAACAGAATAAGTGTAGCTAGGCGAATAAGAGTAACAGGAAACGGAGACACAAAAATCAGCGGTACACACATTTGCTAATAACACTAATAATGAACACTGGTCAACAATTGATCTTTAAAAAAGCAAACCAAGCCACAATAAAAATGAATGTGAGATTGAATACGTCATAAATAAAGTGCTCTTGGACGTTTATCGTAATTAAACAAATAACATTGATGATTATTATAGTTATAACAGTGGAGATATAACGTACGATTATCATTTGCCACGTTTGATACTTGCCTTCGAACTATATGGTAACTCTCAGCCAAATTCTTATATTGGACACGGTACTTTTCGATAGGCCGTCGCCCCTCTGTAGCTCTGTACCTTTTTTGAGTGCCCCTATTATGCCTGTAATGCTTTTACAAGGAGGACATAATATGTGTTTACTTGGATTTCCGGATAATTTATCACTCTACACAGTAGTATATCGAGGATTGCCCGTCGATGTTGCGGCTCGCAGACGACTGCTACTATCTATTATGACACCTTATTATATATAACTATACAAGTAGGCTTTTCTAGATATCGTTCTGTGCTCACTTTTACTAAAAACTACATTCTTATAAACATATAAAAGACGCGATGAGGAAAGGAAAAACTGCCCTACGTATCAACGGGTACCGGTTCAAGGAAGGAATTGAATTATTCGAGTACAAAATTCGATCAGTAACCTAAAAAAGCCCGGTGAGCTAAACCATTTTTATCGCCATCGATTCCATGTGAATGATAAATTGATTTTGCTACCTTTTGTTAATTGAAAGAGATTGAAGAAGGCCCCTAAATACAGAAAAAAAGACCTAATCGTTATCCCTCGAGCAAAACTCGAGTCGCACTTAAAACAGTTAAATCTTTCCGACGAGTTCGTTCTTACATCACGGTTGTCCAGGACTAACCTAGCTAAATATGTATCGCCTCGTAAATTTTCAGTTTTCGAAGCAGATCAATGCATTGGCTTTCTTTTTTCACTCCACTTGAGCTCCAGCTGGAGTCCCTTAGCTCAAACAGTCCGAAGTAGCTCGAACGTCTATTCGCGTAGTTGAACTAGACTATGAGCAATCCCATTGAAGTTTTCGTACACAGAAAGTCTTAAAATGACCCTTTCCGCCAGTGGGCTGCATGATGATAATAAAACCAGCGAGTAGCTCTTCAAGCACCAAATAACAGATGCCGATCTAAACGATTCACCAAATCAACGCAGAAGAACTCCGACAGGAATCTGTTAGATTTTTACTGTCATTATTCGTTTTCCGCCTGCATTATATTATAGATTATGTCCTTGGAGAAGTCAACGTGCCCTTTGTCAGGCCGTGCGATTTACACGATTTATTTTACAGTGCAACGCCTAGTTTGCTGGCAGAAAAATATTCTTGCTGATCCCCCACGCTTTCACTGAGACACTGCCCTATTCATCCTGTTGCCTCCCATACTCTGCGCCTTGGCCTTCTGTATCATACGCTGAGATTTGAGCGTAAAAATCAAATACGATTCATTGAGCTGACTTCTCAGAATGCTAAATATCGGGCATGCGATGTCAGCGTCGATGCTTGTCAACGGACCGAAAACATGGGAATAAGAAAGTGAGAGCATGCCACCGTTTACCTACCTACCTACCTGATCCCCCTCTACGGATCGACTGCCTGCTTGGCTAGGATACACGCCTTCTTGGCCGGCTGTGTTCAATGATGCATTAGCTTGCGTTTCCCCAGGAAACTGTTCGACTCGTCATATAGTCGCTCCTCGTTCTGTGGTCGATACTTGTCACCACCCACGGATACGGAGGATGCCGCCTCGTTGTCTGGCTGCCAGGCTGCTTTTGCCGCCATGATCACCAGAAGTGTTGTCGTCGCCGTCGCCAAATGAACGATGCTCGTTACTCAAGCTTGCTGCTTACAATCACTAATCGAATAGTGAGTGTGTCTAGATGCCCTTTAGCCTGTTAGCCATCTGCCTACCCTACCTGTAGCGATCTGTAGATTATAGCCCGCTCTTAACGCTTGTTCCGTTATTGCGCTGCTGTTGCAGGTGAAGTCGCTGATGATGGCCGTGGTGCCACTGGTGTTGCCGAACACGTTTTTTTTTTCTGGACGAGTAGACTATTTATGGTTAAAGCCTTAATTTAGGTAGAAGGTTTAATGCAATCATTTCGTTCCATTCTGCCGTTGTTACTGGTAAAAAAAAGGGCACGTGTGTCCTGGCATATGCAGTGGACGTCCACACACTACCGGTCCGTTGCTCATGGAATAGACTTTGAACAAGGTCGAGACGGAAAACTAACTTAGCAGTTAATAGAATAAAACCTCACAACTATGAAGATAACGTGATTAGTGTGAATGGGTAAGGAAGTTTTTTAAGACAGTCTCTTGACGCTGGCCCTCGCACAACAGGATTAAACAGGGCACGAAATAGGAGGCTTTTGAGTGATCTAAAAATTAAGCTTAATAATTATCAGATTTGCGATCTTCATCCATGAACGCATGAAAAAGTGTGCGCGTGTAATTATATACTGGATACTCACCGGCAAGAAAAATGCGAATCTCTATCAATGCTATAAATATATGTCTGTTATTAATTAAAATCCTAATGAAAATTCATAGAAAAAAATGTTACTTATATCGCTATTAGATATTTGTATATGTAGACATTGTTCGAAAGGACGTGTATCCTGCTTCACTTGAAACTGTCACATTGTCATCGTATTATTGCGTAGTTTATACTGACCATTTGACAATTTAACATCTAATTTATCGGGCCTAAAATATTAGTATTATATAAAGAGCAGGGTAATTCTATTAATTTGCCAGGAACAAGCCGTATTCTTAGCCGCTAGCAACAGCCGCGAGAAGCGATTATACTTTATAGCCAGTTTGATACACGCTATAGATACATCGTCGCCGACCGTTTCTTTCAATTTCAATAACGGTTTTGTCCTTTTTTTGAACGAAATATAGCCGTTGTTTTCATGAATTACTATCCATACATAGAGCGATTGCCGCTAATTGGGCGCGTTACATACTTCGCAGGCGCGAAAATTCATAATGCTTGGTGCCAATGTGCCAACGAATTAAAGAGTTTTATGAACTTCAAAGCTTCTAGTTAGTGAAGAAAAAAGGATTACCGTTGATGTACGAGGCTCATGCCTCTTTCCACACAGAAAAACCTATTTCTATATCCGTCCCTTCCCGCTGTTTGTGCGGCATTTTTTGCTAGAAGGGCGTCGTATGTTTTTAGCAGAAGTCGCATATCCAAGCGATTACATAACACCTATTGAATTAAAGCCTTCCCACAGCTATATTAAGTACGTGACTGACTTTTTTTTACCTGACTCGGGATTAACTACTATAGTTACTAATGAGTCGCGTTGTTTATAGCTGAAGAAGATCTGACTTGAACGAATTTGAGCGAAGAACAAGCGTAACTCACTGATCGAAGCTCAACCCAGTTGCAACCAATGCCACAAAGGCTATGTGATCAAGTCGTGCGGCTTGTATTCATTTTAAAAACGTTGACGCAGCTGTAGTACCGCATCTTCAGTTACCGCGCGCAGGGGCGAAACGTCTCAGATAGCTTACATTAAACCAGTTAACTTTAAAGGCGAAATTAGATTTGTTTAACAAGGGTACATTCAGTGCAGTGAGTCCCATACACAGCAGATGTGCATAGCCATTTACCTGTAGGTAGATGGATCAATACTAAGGTGACCTACCACCTGGCATTCTGGTATACAGTTTTATTGGCAACCAGCATCGACAGTGGGGAATGACCTTTATCTAATTTGATCTAAACGTTGACAGCGTTCATTAACATCATCAAGGCTTGGTCTGCGTATTGTTCGTATAGTTGCGAAGGGATCAATAACGCAAAGGTTACAGACTGCCACGCGACACAGGGGTTTATGGCCACGATCACTTGGTAACATCGCCATCTAACATTAACGCATTGCAGTACGATGGCGATATCAAAAATGTGTTTTTCGTCTGGACCCGTACTAACTTTCATTCAACTCCTTTCCCATATGTTAGACATACTGAAAGGTAGCTATGTTCTGTCCTCGTGTATGTCTATGCTTTCGATATCCTATTCGAACGATCGCATTGACCATTTGATTTATCCTATTTTAAGAATTCCAGTGCATTTATATGCAAGTATTGCGCGTCTGATCATCAGAAAAACCTTTCCCTACACTGGGTTGTTATGAGAAATCGGACAGCGGGACTTTTTCGGACTATGACCTGCGTCCACTCGTCAAGATTTAATCTAATTAAAGTTCACATTATTTTTTATGTCGTACCATTGTAGATTGATTTTCTACATATATATATTGGATATTAGGTGTCAATCTTAATGTCATCTTGACTTGCATCCCGGATCCCGTTACCATTCGGTGATTGTCGCACCAGATATTTATTTTAAAGTTCCCAAAAAAAAGTTTCGAAAATACCACTTTCACCCATTATGTTGGTTGGTTTAATTGTCTGTCGTTTTCGTCTGGCCGCCCGACGAAGTTTAGATTAGATAGAAGAAGATAGAGAAGTTGTTGTAAAGTTTATTTTCTCTCGGAACACCATCACACTTCCGGTCCGCTTTAGAGCTGGTTGAAATATTATCGGAGCTCTCTGAGAGTCATTTTCTAGCCAGCTTACCACGCAAGACGGCGAATTCGCGCCTGCCAGTTCGATTCGGTGACATACGTTAAGCTGTACATCTTGCGTGTTATTGACTGCGTCGTACAAGTTATCGATACTGTCGTCAAGTAGAAAATTGTCCTTCTGACTGATAGATCGCATGAATCCTGTGTGGTGTTCGACCTTTGTCACCTAGTCGCTCTTTGGTAAGATTGTCTGAATAATGTTCATGCTTTGTATAACTTTCTTCCTATTGAAGTATGTCGCATGCGCAAGGTTTCATTTCTACTAGCCACAAACGTGTAGATCATACTATTTCATTGGACGAATACTTGTCACGAGTAGCTTTTATCGAGCCAAATTAAAACATCTAGTTTTACCTATGAACTTAACTTACATTGGCCAAACTGATTTTGATGCAGTCATGTTCACTTGATGCGGCAAGCCCACCTGGAACGTCTTACGAACGTACGTTCAGCTCATTCAATGGATAAATGTACAAAGAGCGTTTGGTAGTTGCGTCTTCGTTAAACTATTTCGTATTGGTTTGAGATGAATGTATATATCGATAGGTCGTTGGCCAGCCGGCATTACTAAACGATGAGTAGAAAAACAATGCTACCAATGTAGTCAAACGATTTCGTCAGCTAGCTAGGGGTCGTTAGTCTGCAGACAGACGCCAACATCGGTTTTCGTCTGCATCGGACCGGTTCATTATCAACGCAGTGAATCGTATTTATAGCGGTAAACACCGGCTTGAGAATCGCGCTCATCAGCTTAATTGTCTCGCCACTAATTCGGACGTATACTATGAAAATACGTTTGAAATAAAACTTTCGAGAGACAGGGTTCGTTAGTGATTTTGATGCTTACCAAGTTTGCGGGTTGGGCTCAGCCCACGAATAGCCGACGGGTACAGCAACATACGATAGTGGGTTTCCTATGCAAAGCTGTTTTTCTAAGGCTGCTTATGTACCATAAGAAAAGTACACGGAGCATACATGTTGAACTAATGCTGAATTGGAGTTTACCATTCGTCGCGTCTAATTTTACATTGGCGGATTTTCTTTATTCCCAAAGATCTATGACTAGGAAAGTATAACACTAAACCGAATATAAATAAAACAACAAGTAGTTCTTTTTACATGTCCGACAGGAGCAAACAGATATTCAAACCCGATTGAAAGCTATCTGTGTGAGCCGTATATAATCTTCCTTAGTACTCAAAAGAGGGAAAGACTCTTCGTGCCTTCGTACATCCATCACTATGCCCATCGATTTCTCTAGCTGTGGCCTCTGTACTGATGCGCGGATATTCTCGCATGTATTCGATAGTGTCATCGTCGTCCGCACGTCCAGTCGTCTCGATTCGTACGCTACATACAAAGTACTCACGACGTACCCAGCTGGTAGAAGGCCGGTCATCGTTCCTATAGATGAGAGTCGTCTAGTTGGCCAGCGACCGAATCAGCTAGGGCGATCGCTAGCCAACATCGCTGGCCGCTCCAGCCCACCTACAAATGCCACGGCAAATGGCCAAACCAAACTGCCGATGTATATGCCGTACATAGGGCATAACTGCAGTGCGACCTAAAACGAATAGGTACTTGTTTCTGCTAGTTTGCTAACGCTAGTTAGGCCAGAGGCAGGGGCGATGGCATGAGCCTGCCAATGTATTGTGTAGCAGCAGCGACGCTTTGATGGAGATAAGAATGATCGTATTCATTGTATCGATGTCTGACGCTCTACACGCATACAGGTGTTTTATATATATATATATATATATATCTATATATATATATATATATGGGACATACATGTAGTGACGCTAAGCTAGCTAGCAGCGACAGAGGCCATTATCGCAGATGATGTTGTCAGCTTGTAATGCATATGGGCGTACGTACGTACGTACTTACGCACGCACAGCTATTCGTTGTATTAGACGTTCAAGGTGCTACACGTTCGTAGTGAGATACCGTCGACGGCACTGTTTATCTACGTTGCGGGTTTCACTAGACACGGGTGGCCCGATCGACTGATCGCTTCGATGGCCTTCCGGACCCTGATCGCTTGACTCTGATGCTGACTAATCCATTCATGAGCACGTTTCTTAATGAGTATACGCATCATATGTACGTGTCTGTTGTGTCACTTTGACATTTCGTAAAAAGGTCAAGGTGCAGGTGGAAAAGGAACTAGAGAAAGATTCGATGCGGACTGTATCAATCGTGTAATTTAGATAAGTGGACGAATGATACGAAGCAAACCACTTTTGGACGAGCGATAGCCCATTGAATTCGGCCCACACATTATCGCCGTAATGAATAGGGAACGTAAGCTGCAGGGGGACGGACAGAATTTATCACAGATCGCCGTATCGACAAACCACAACTGCAAACAAACACCGCGTTTTGGCGACGTTCCTCTATTGGTTCACAATTATGTATCCATCCATATTTAACAACTGTATCCGCTTGAACATTATGCGCGAAATACTCATTCGAATGGAGCTTCATTGTGGATATTTAAGCTTTTTTTTTTTTTTTTTTGGTGTTTAATTTATGTTTTTGACTTGAGTGAGTTCTAGTAGATTTATAGGTGGGTAGAATAGTGGAAATAAGATCATTGCATAGAGAAGCAATGGTAAGCAGGTACTTCAACAACAAATGGTATTTTACAGAGATTAATATGCTCGAAATGGAACATGTCCTTTGAGTGATTTAAAATTAAATAGGCTAACTAGATAATTGTTTTTTTTTAAAATTAGTTTTCTATGGCTTTAAAAATCATTGAATGATTACGGTAGGCAAAACTGAAACGCCGCCTCTAACCCACAGCTCCTATTATAACTAAGCACATATAAACAGCCTTCTAGTTTTTGATTTATTTACAGACTATTAAGATCCGAATCACACACACACATAAGGGGTGCGTGTTGTACGTTTTCCGTTTAGGGCACACGACATTTTATCTGTGCGATCGCATTAAAAAACGTCTTGGACTATACTTAGGAGCTAAGTTTGCGCGCTACCACTTTTTTTTTCTAGTAATAGATCAATGGGCTAATTTAAGGTGCATTTAAGGTAAGGCAATTTAAGGTAAGTCATGCATCACGCTGAGTCAAAGGCAAACTTGGAGTTATTGCCAGCGAAGTTTTGCATTTGGACAAATGCGTCTAAATGCTCTTTCTAGTGCCATATATTTGAATGTTCACATTCTGTCTCGGCTCGATACTGTATAAATAAGTGGATAAAAACGTGAGTACGCCTGATAGTATTTATTTTTTTAGCGACTACATAAGTCCGGTAGATATGGCGTCATAAGTCGACTCTCGCAGCTGATGGGGCAACAGCTATTTCGATTGTTCTAAGGTTTTTAGAGGCTCGTAGAATACTATGAAGTATGATTCGTAGAGCAGCGTTGGACGGAAAACTGTGTGGCCGAATTCGGGAATAGAGGCATGGGAAAATCAGTCCGCTTTCTAAGTATAGTGTGCGATCTGGCTGTATATAATTTGTCTAGATGGAATAAAAGATACACTCGACTTGTTGATTCTATATTTGAAAACTGTGCAGATGCATTAGACATACTAAGCTGGCTATAACGGCGCATATTACCTGACCGGGGAAATCCCGGGGGAAAAATAATAATAGTCTAGCATTTGGGCAATGCCCGATGATTTCAGAGCGGACTCCGCGACCTACCCAGTTGGCGCATCAATTTATGGCCCACAGTCTTTTGTGGTTTATTTTCTAATTCTGCTTTCAGGATTAAGACATGCCGCCACTCTCGTATTTCTTCTTGAAAAACTCACGTGATAAATTCTCATGTAACACCGTAGAGATCAGTAGTTCTGTACCGTGCGTTGCGCAGGCCAGGCATCATGTACTATTCGTGTTTTGTACACTGATCATTCAATGCGCTTCTAACTAACAGCGATCTAATATGGATCTTCAGCTGATACTAGAAGACGGGAAACACTAACCAGGTCCGGCTACCTAGCATGAATGAAGTCTCATGCTGCACTTGAGAACTGCTGTTCTCCTATATGACCCCTGAACCTTTCCGTTGGATTTGTGCTTTCGCAGCTTCCGGAGCCACATAAGCTTTAGCCCTATAGTAAAAATCCTTATTTACACGTGCGCGTAGACCTTGGGAATTTGTTGTAAAGAAGATCATTTTACATACCTTTCCATAGTTACTTGTTATAAGGTTCGCGCATACGGAATCATCAAGACTAATTGAAGAATAGACATTGCAATAAGCGAACTGCCCGCATAAACTAAGGGCTTCAAAGTTCCTCATGATAGTGACTGGAAATCGGATCACTGAACGTCGAAAATAGTGCAGTTGATCGAAAGAAAAATTTTCCACACGGCTTGTTCATAAACAGAGCTTATACGAATAGAACAAGAAAACGCTTACAATACTTATATTGCTACAAACGGAAAAATTTACAGAGTGATCTATACTGTTCATGTGAAACGACACCATAAACTGCTTAAGAGCATATTTTGCATCTCTTCATAGAATTTCCTCTCAAGTACTATTCGTGCCTACGTTTTAATAGCTTTTCTTCTATATGTGACAGAATTTAATCAATCACGCTCCGTTTCGTTCGCTGCAATGACAACAGCCTACACCGTAATGATGTTGTCAGTAAAAAAAAAAACGCTGTTAAGCTACCGCTGAATTCTGCCCATCGAAAAAAATATACGAGTTCTTGACTGCGAAAAGCTACCTTTGTTTGGCAGTTCTCGCGAAGAGATATTAAAGCCCACTGCTCTCAGCCGTTCTACATTTTTTGCCGGGTGCAATAAATTTCACTTGGATTTAGTTCTTCGTTTTTTTTTTTTTTTTTATCTAAAATCTGCAGCGGGGTTCGTTGTTCCACCACCGCCTCCGCACTCTCAAATTGAAGCCGGACCGGTCACGTGTGAGCGATGAGCGCTCTTCTGGCCGCCTACCCCAAATCCTATGCGTACTTTATACATCCGAAGGCAGCTTGCAAAAAAAGGTTTTTGCAAAAATATACGTCCTCTTTTTTTATCGTTGGCTTCGCATTCGCATGTAAAAATGCATTACATTCATTGCGGAAATTATTGAAAATAATGTGTGGCTTTTATTGTCGAATATGATCATTTAGGTAACGTGAGTTGTGCGTTTGACGAAGAGTACATATAATAATCCCGCTCTTGACTTTGAAAATGCTATTGGCCATTTATATGCTTCAGGTTAAGTAAACAGTTTCCAAAACTTCTTTCACAACCTTTTTTCACGCGTGAATTTTTTTTGGCCACAAATATGTTAAAATTTTAATGATTGAAAGCAATTTCTGCAATACACGAACTGCCAGCAAGGCACCCAGTTTTCAAAAGCGCCTCGCAGAGAACCCGCGTGATGGCTTTGTAATATAAGAGGAGCCCCAAGGCTCATTTTCTGCGAAATTTCATCTTCCCTGTTCTATTAATGAACAATAGAATAGACGCGTACTTCGTCACCACCTGATCTTTAATAGGGTTTTATATTCCCATTTGCTGTCGTCGAATTACCGGATTTGCCCGTCGGATGTGCCGCCTAGAAGACTACCCCACCGACGTTACCTTACACCTGCGTGATCTCATTATTATTAACATACAGATAGAGAACACACTTTGCAGTTCTGCTCCGCTTAACCATATATCAACACACGCAGATGGTTCGGCAACTTACGTTTGAAGTTCCCTTTGCCTTATCCATATTAGGCACTAATTGCAACCGAAAAATGCGGCGAATCACCTGGCGAAGTGGACCTCTGTTACTAAAGATTAGAACATGGATTTTCGTCAGCATATTAACGCTATAAGAGTGCAGTGAAATGATGCGCAACAGGTATCGTTTACCTTTCGTTGGATGTCAGTTCATTTACCGATACGAGGGGGTATTTGTCTGTGCCTAAATCGATTTGGGTAGCACAATGGAAAGAGATAATTTTCAACGGCTTCCATCGAGTTATTTGGATCCATCTCGTTCTATGCCTTTCATAGGAATTCGACGATAGTTGAAAGCATAAGTCCGCTCGGTATTGTAACCATGGGCCAAGATCAATCAGCTGGCCCATATCAGGGTACCTTACACAACCCAATCTGTGCTGGGCTCTATAGATAAATTAGATGCACAATGTTACGCAATATTGTCGCTCAAGTGATAAGTGAAGCGTCTAAACTAAGTTTTAAACGGTTGTTAAAAGGGCCTGAATTTAAGGTTGGTACAATGGACCTAAACCATTTTACAGTGAAAAATTCTATATGTATCAACACTGTCGTAGTTGTTAATAATATCACTAACGATCAAGCAAGTGAAGCGAGGTCAGCCATGAGCTGCCTCTAAAAATTAACCCACGTAAGTGTTTAGTTAATATAAACAACAAGACTTTTGAATAGTGCTTTTGGGTGTGCCAAAAGTATCTGCTCACGCCAAAAATTTGTCGATTCCGACGTCTGATTAACACGGTGCTATGAGTCGATTTACTAAAATTCAGGCGTAAAGACGTTGCAGAGTTATCAAAAATCTGAAAGTAAGTGCTCAAGGAACTGTTAAATCATTAGTAAGGAACGATGTACAGGTATCGCTGGTCTCATGTTTTCACTCTAATTAATTATTGCTCGTCTGAATAATTTTGAGTAAAGGAGGGAAGCGGGTAAAGTTGGCGATTCTGCATGAAAACAAGCCTCAGCATTCGTACAAAAGGATCATATCGTCTTGGACGAGCGTCTTCAGTATCGAATCGCGTACATCAACGACTCGTTTTGGCTTTCGGCATCGACCGATAACCTAACATAGGGCGCAGGCCGTGATAGTGGCCTGTTCCTGAAAGTCTAATGATGACGTCTAATGACTGCTGGCTCGAAAAATGTGGGTTTTAGTTATATTTTTACTCGATTACCTTCGACTACACCATCCAGGTAAATGTACGTGAAGTAACAAGATGGTTTAGTAATTCTGGGACTCATTACAAATGCATAGACTCGCACGAGTATTACACTTTTAGGAGCCGTCATCTGAAGCTATTTTTGACCACTGGAAATCAGACGGTTAGTTTCTTTCTGATAAGCGGATGCAATTCAGATTGACGACTGAGGTTATCAATCAGCTATGACTAACTTTAGCCCCCAGGCCCGGTTATCAAACTCTTTGTACCGACAAATGACACAATCGCGATATATGAAGCGACAACATTAGTATGGGAAAGCGGCTGTAGGAGAATATCACACAGCGGAAATGATGCGTGACGCGATGGCTAGAACTCATTTTTTCATCGGATAATTTGATCATAAATTGCGAAAGCAAACCATGACAACCTTGTTTTGTTACCGTCTTATTAGTGCTAGTTAAAACTAATAGTGCATCTTCCACCCTATTTGTTTCTCGCTGAAGCCATTTTGACCTCGCCACTGCCAAATTTAGATCCTGTTCTAACCCCATTTATTGGCGGCGCAAAACACTCCCTTTTTTATTCTGCTTTGAATAGCACGCAAGACATCTACTAGACTATTATCATTAATGCTGCGTATGAATTTTTCCTGTCAGTTTTTAGTGATCTGTGTCCTTAAATATGTAACTCGTGACGCCGGCCTATTGGTAATCATACTCTCAAAACTTAAGTTTGAACAAAGCCTTCACCTATGATAAAACTTAGGCCTTCTATATCACGCTTTAAAGACATAGGGCTCCTCCTGCTCATGGATTTTGCCAGTTAATTAATCGGTCTAATTTAAGTACGCTGCGTTAGCAGTAAATACATGTATTCATGAGAGACCGACAGCATATCGCTCCTGATGTATCTGAGCATTTCCACCACTTAGTTATTGTGTCTGATCGTTACTGATGAAGCGCTTCAGGAAACGTTAATCGATCAGATACGAATATGCGTATATTGTTGTATGGGTTGAATTGCATGTTATCTCATAGATGAAGCATCAGAATACGTAACGTCTGAGGATTTTGCTTTTTTTTTTCCCATTTATTGGAGACTATAAAAACGATAACGTACTCCGCAGCCGACTATATTGCAATTGTCCATGTTACCTTTGAAATCGAAATTTGGTTGTCAGGTTCACTGAAACACGTGCAATTGGGGCTTACCAAGTGGGAGGTCAAGCGTCGAACAGGTGTAGGGTCCTGTAGGTGTTTATAATTGAATCGATAGTGAAGGTCAAACGCGGACAATTCAAAAGCAAAACGAAGACGACCGAGCCGGCTTCGACAGTTTTCGTAATACGCTGGGTACGCAGTGTGAGTTCTGCATTGAATTGTCTCACACTAGTAGTTACTACTATAGTTGCTATATAATTACGTTCGAATTTAATCAATCTCTCAAAGTTGAGAGTCGTCATTCTGTATCATGTTTTTACAATCACTAACCCCGAACTGGACTCCGTACATTTACAGTGCTTGACTGTCGGCGCTTCGCGTTTATATATATGTAACTTAGGTGCGTATAGTACGTTATGTCTGTCGCAGTAGATCGTAAATAGTCAAAGCTTATTGATTAATACGTATAGAACTTACGCTATAGCGTGTTTGTTTGAAACAAGTCTTTACCAATCAAGACAACATCAATTCGGCATAGAAGATTATTATCATCTTCCTTTGTGCTACATGCGTCACTGGAAGCGCGATAATTTCGTTTTTGTTTTTTTTTCGACAGTAAGAAAAGTTTCAAGTGACTCGTTGGGTTGCCTTAGGGCCGGGCTGCTGACAGGCTGACTGGCTATTTGTGGGTAGGTTTGTTTTTCTACGGTCCAGAAACTGATTCTCATTCCTGTGTAGGCCAGTCCCTGCTACTTTTAACGCTCACGAAAATGGTCGTATCTAGTTAACTACGCATTCGCAGGCGACAATTCATTGAATCTTCACAGTCGACCCATTATGACGTCCCTATTAGAGAGAGAAGCACTGCCACAGTCACTTTGCGCTAAGGTAAATATCTTGTGTGGGCTAACCGTAGGCAGCCAACAATGTTGAAGATAACCGATTAACTCCTCGTAGACAAACCATCGTGTCATCGATACTGACAACTGCAACATAAATGACGCCTGTTACCCTATACTACATTAGTGCTACGGATAGTTATTAATTAGGATAGAGCGGTTTTTGGGCTAAGTTCGTAAAAAATATCGTATCAGTTTCGGGATATTAATTCACGGTCACAATAGGCAGCTGTCCCTGAATTTAGGCGTAGTAGCATTTAAGTTCACATATATAGCAATGAATGTCCTAAAGGTGAGGGCGTACTGGGACGTACAAGGCTAGTAGACGATGTGATCAGCGCAGGTCAAAAGTATAATTATACTATTATACGTTTCCAGAAAAGATTATGCGCGTTCCATAGGAATGCGAACTCATGGTGTACAGGAGGCGTACATGATGCGTGTTTGCTACTAAAAGCTCTATATAAAAAGATCTGCTGTAAGGGCAGTATGCGTTGTTATCGTCTCTCAGTGTAAAACTGCTTCTAATGATAATGATATCGCTTACCTCTGACTGAAACATCTCCCGATTGCTAATCGAGCTTTGGCATATACATAGCGCTTTTAATGGGCACAGATTAGCTTTCTTCCGTAATCATCTTCTTATTCCAGCTTTGTAATAAATCATTAAGCTAGTAGCTATTAAGCACTGAAAATAAGTAACTTTTTCAATTTTGTCCTGTCTTCGAACTCTTGTCAGTCCTGTCTACTATAGGATACTACATTGGCTGTAGAGACTCCGAGGGAGAGTTTCTGAGGGCCCGGGAACTGCAAGGATATTTGACTTTCCTTTTTTTCCTGAGCCTATCTGTCTATCTCTAAAAGAATTCGGCCCCGCCCCTCACTGAAACGATAGGAAAAGCAATGCTACAAATGGCAGCGAAGCGAGGTGAACAGCAGGAGCAAGACTCAGCAGGACCCCGGGGTTTTTCGTTGGAGTTCCTTGTGGCACGATTCTCGCTAGAGTAACTCTCTTTTTCACAGTTTGGACGCAATTCACTGCTCCACCGCTGAGGCACCCACGATCAAACAGGGCTACCGGCAGACAGGCAAGCCACCGTTAGCCAATTCCTGCCATTATCTGCTTTTATTATACATGTTTGGCATCGTCCCGGAACATCATGGAGAAATCTCCTGATATTTTCTCGCACTATTCTGAAGGCAACATAAGTTTTTTTTCGTCCCCATTTTTTTCTTTTTCTGTTTTAGCACTTCGCCCCAACTGTTTCCACTCTGTTCTATAGCAGCAGACAGAATGAACTTAGCGCTTTAAACGAATTGCCGAAGCTTTTTTCTGTTAGTCTGCTACTATACGCTGGCGTTTCTGCTAGCGCCGATGAAAAACGAGTTGCTGGTCCTGCAGTTGGGGACGAGAGAAAAGAGGACTAATGAAACGATCGAAGAAACCTATTATTGACAATAACTGGCCATGGACACAGCTGCGCTCCGTCAATGCGCTGATTTTTTGGGCTGGGTTACATTGCGATGCATAGCTTACTTCTAGTGATGCGAGCCCCGCAATCGAGCGACCAAATGGCTAGGGTCTGGCAACAGCAGCAGCAGCAACATGGAAAGGGATTCTGCGGAAAACAGCTTGTGCTTAAGTAGAGGTATAAACGGACGGGTTTTCGCTCCTCGTAACTGAGAAACTGCCAACCTAACCATTCGATAACGCGGGTTGCCAAAAAATTGTTGGCAGAGCGAACATACATGCAGACAACTCTCAGTCATATATGTTCCGTTAAATAAATGAAAACGGATGGACAGCGTTGAACAACGTCAGACGAATGGGCCATTTCGGCGACAAAGGAAAATTTCAAAAAGATCACGTTTTTTTTTAATAATACTGGTTTTTCTGTAATAGGTGCGCAGCCTTTGAGACATGAATCATGTCGCAACAGGGACGTATCAAGAGGCAGAAGTTACAGGGTAGCTGTGGAATAACTGCTTTATGTATGTATAATTTTCTAATAAAGATTGTATTTTCAATATGTTTCAGAGAGTTTGACCTCTTAAATACAATTGACATCTGATGAACATCAGATAATCCGTGGCCTGACAAAACTTTACACATTCTGATACCTCGTAGCGTTCTAGTCGACAAATAATTCCGATAGCGGTAAACTTTCCTCCGATAGATACACTATACTTAGTTGATAATAATAATCATTAGTTCAGTAAGCTTTGAGGTCTTTTGTTGCTGAAGGTTTTTGCTGTGAAGGGCGTGCACGACACGACCTGCAGCTTTATTGAAACTTACAGCGAAGTAAATTTGTTCTCCGCATCTCGGTATGCGTGGTCTCCTCTACTGATAGCACTCAAGAAATTTCCCAGAGGGCCGCTACTAAAGCGCGTCTCGGAATACAGTATGTTTCCCATGGTTCGATGACTTTTCTAATGAGAATATGGTGCTGAATCGTTGGAGACTGTGACTTTTAACGACATTCCTAGCGTATTCCCCTTAAATTTGTTAGTGTAATGTAGAAATAACACACGGATTGTCTTCTTTACCCCAAACGTCACTCTGTCGAACCCCATACAGATCGTGCTTACTGGAATCTTACACCGAGTGATTTTGTGTAAGGATAAATTTGTGTATTTGCTACTGGATCAAAATTTCCGAGGTGATCCCACGGACGTGCACAACGCATCCTGGAATTTGCAGGTATTCTAAATAATACTGTACTCGAAGATTGACGCGTTATCACCTCAAATCAGGATGGAGTTAGACGACGGAAAGAAAGACGCTGTCACCGATTTGAAGGCAGTCTCTGCGGGCAGATGGTATTTGTAATTGGCTCTATTTACAGTTCGAACACGTGACGCCGAACGAATGCGCGCTATCTGATTTCTCGTTTATCTCTGTTTATCGAAACATCTACTGTTCTCGTTTGTAAGGCCATTACACCTAGTGTTCACATAAACGGGTATTAAGTTGTTAACAATGTATTTTTATAAAATTTGTAAAATTTCGTCCTTCGGCGCCTGTAAAGAGCATGACTCGTTGAGGGTAGGTGTTGAATGATGACGTTAAAAGCCATTTTAAACTTTTAAGTTTTTAACAATATAAGTTAAACTTTGAAAAAGTTAATAATGAGCAATAATAATTGCTGCACTGTAATATGGTCTGAGTTGCAGGTACTGTTTAGATGGCGTCAGATCTACGAAGGTAAAGGTCGACTTACCAATGATGCACAACCCATTGCATAAGCCGAGTTAAACAGATGCGTTTTTCCATGTGAGAACAAACAGTTTAAGAGGTCGATCTACGGTCAGATAATTTGAGATTACCGCTTTGGGGCTTAATGGATTATATTTATTTTACGACAGCCCCTGAGAACAACCTATAACCGTTTGAACATTCCGTGCCCGGAACGATTAAACTTACCTTTAATAGGTATACCAATCATGACATGATTTTCGATTTAACTAGATAACTGTACATTTTATTTGGTCTCTTCGACCACGAAAATGTACGCAGCGTACGTGTGAAGGATGCCATCATTTCTTTCACATCACAAGTACGGGTCAATGAGAATAGTCTGAAAGAGCGGCTACTTGTAGGGAAAACGAGGTAATGAAAGTTCTTATACTCCGATGCAAAGTCCATTTAGATAGACACGTCAAAATTCGCTTAGATAAGTTTTCTAAGCACTGCATGCAGCTGTAGAAAGGCCAAAATGAAAGTGCTTGAACCCTTCAGAAAAAATTGGTCTTAGTACAGTTCCTGTTCTTGGACTATATATACAAACTCATCGAACTAAAACTAAATTGGACACTGTCGCCGATATACGAATACTACCGAATGTTCCATATTACTAGATTTATTAGTCTGCACTGTTTAATGCACTCGAAAAAAATAAATGGGTTCACTTGGTATTATCGTATCGTCGTAGCCCAACTAGCCCCCTTTTCGGTATCCTTGGTTGCTTTGTTCCTTTATCGAAAATTAGAATTATATTGTATACCCTATATATGTCACGTGTATATATATATATCTATATGAGAGTTGACGAACAATAAATGGTTCACATGGTAACCAAAATGGAAATCACTATTTTGCCGTGGCAATTTATCGCGTTATTTTCGGTCGTATATTTCGCGGTAACTTTGCCCTTCATAAGAGGCAAACACGTTATTTTTTTTTGGATTGTATCTATTTGTAACTCTAAACCTGTCTGAATGGCTCCGATTTTACTATAAAATGACCCATGGGAAAACGTCAAGTTCAGGGCGCACTGACTCGCAAGAAACCACTGCGACTTGTGTTCGTCTTGCTGGCTCATCGTTTATTATTTGTTATCGACTGTGTTTATTCTACACACTATGCATCCGTGATGAACGAAATAAATGTTGGTTCTGTCGCCACCAAAGAAACACGAAACAGGATTTTGTCCTTTTCCTTCAGTATTCCACCGATGTTTATGAAAAACACACGTTAATTTACCCCCACAAACAAATTCGTCTCTAAATACCGACTGGGTCTGCATTTTCATAATAGTCCATTGCACATACAAAATAACAGTGACATTGATTGTGCCAACATAATGGATTCAATGCATTGGAGGACCACTCAGAACGGGTCTACTAAGCCCAAATATGTCATTTTGGAGTGGAAGAATGTACTTGCTTTTAGTCGCTTATCGCCAGGCGATCTTTATGCCGAGTTCCTTCCATGAGAGATGCTTGAAGACACCTCTGTGCGGAGCGTGCGGACTTCATCCATAATTGAAACTACCATCAGCTATCTCTTCTCGATGTAATCCATTTAAAAATTAGGAGCCTGGGAGCTGCATGAACTACGTGAAGATCATAAGCAAATACGCTTCTTATGAATTATCAATATCTTGCCTCACACCGGGCGACACACGTCCACAATAACAAATTTTTATAAAGAATTGAAAGAAACAATGTAATATCTCTACGTCACGATGAGACAGCGAAAGAAATAGGGAGATACGCTTTTTGGAGTTAAGCCAGGCTTTTATTCGAAAAGCTGTGTGAAATGCGTGGCTATGAGGCTTAGAGCGCATCTCATGGCCTTTCATAGTGGTACCTAAAAGAATGGAAAGCTCTAAAACACTCTAGGCCGCCGGTCGGTCAAGTAAAAACTTAATATCCAAAAGGCGTTTAATGGGACCGTGAGGCTTTCCCGCGTTAGAAATCGCTGCGGGAAAATAGATCTACCTATACATACCCCACTTGAGTCGAATAAACGAGCTCATACATGGGGAAAAACTCGGGGGATTAAGTGAAGTTACTTGCCACGGCAGTGCCGAGCCACGTACAGGAAAATTCGCCAAGCCGACGGCGCAGGGCGTATGTAAAAATATTCCATGAAAATTGTGAAAACAAGAAACAAGGTTTATTAAAACCGCCACATATAAGCCTGAGAGGAGGCTTTTCTGCGTATTCGGGATATCTTGCGCAGATTAATGGTCTCCGCTTCTGACCATTGACAAATAAAATCTCTAACGGTACCCTTGAAAATGTGTACATTTCTAGAACATACTGGTTAAATTATCGAACAGTAAACTTGATATGGCAAAACGGGAAAAATAAGTTGCTCGAAAGGTGAAAGAAGATAGTACAAAATAATAGCAAAACGCTGTGCTTTTTTTATTGGCTGAAAAATAGACATTGATTTTTAACTGACCTTATATATACATTTTAGAATGGTACATGAAATGGAAATCTTTGCCTTGTTTTTACAAACTGATAAAAAATTAAAGGGCACTTTTGGCATTGTTAGGGCAGTTGAGTATTTTGGCAGATTACATCCGTAGAACGTCGTAATGTAGTTGAAGTCTGTTTGAATGGCTAGCAAAAATCGGTGATCCTATGAAGCACTGTCATCTAGTATCCTTAGTATCACCAAGTGCATTGTGCTATTGTAGAGCACGATCGTCCGACCTACGTGACTCTTGAAGAAGAACCAAGCCAATTTCGTTAAGCCCCTTCAAACCTCTTTAGCAGTTCACAAATAGGTTTGCTCGTAGATCTAAAAATGTGTTTCCCTCAGGCATACAATCTTTACAATTTAGTCTTTTTCAGAAAAAATCGACTTGATGAAAACAGGGACATGTTTATACACACGACTGCCTTCAATAGATGCAACTTGTATTAAATTCAACAGAAGAAACGTCCTTAGAGGAAACCAAGATAAACCTCACTTATTATGCTTTCATTAGTTCAAATGCGCTACCTTAACCCACGGAAAACCACTTATGCATCGTGGCCAAACGCGACAGGAGAGAAAAATATATAGAGGGTCCCAAATCGAGTTTTCCACTCAGTCGGGTCGTTCCTTGCTAGGTCTTACTTGTTTGTATCGCACGCAACTGCTAACGAAGTCTCTTTTTACGTGCTAATTTTTTAGTAGAAAAACATAAAATATACTATGTGCGATAGCCATTTGCTAAAGCTGAACGAAATAGCAAGGTAATGAAGGTTTCGATTATAATAAAATTTTGAAAAGTGCCTGCACTTCCTAAAATTTTCGTGGTGTGGTAATAACGCCTTCAGAATTTTTGGGTCTTACCACGGAAAGACAGCCCCACTACTTTCCGTTCCACGAACAAGCTTTCAAAGGTAGTAGCTTATCATATACAAATTTATTTGACAATCATAATACCCGTCATAGGAGCAATCCAATAAGTATCATCTACCCTCCACGGTTCGCTGCGTCAAAGGTTCTGGCGTAAGGATTAGGTGGTCTGCTGATTATAATTTTTCTATTCAATCACCCTGGTCGTGTAGTATATGTTGTTGACAGGCTTAAACCGGTCACTTTGGCTTTTTTGGCCCAAGCTAAATAACAATATGGCTATTAATAAAATATTTCTTAGTAGTAGTAGATATTCAAGGTACTAACATTTGCTACTTTATTGCTAAAGTAATAAATCTTATAAAATAAAGACAATTTAGCTCCATCGCCGAGAGCGATCAATAGGGGAAAAAGCACTTATTATCAATCACTAGAAGATGCTCATGCATAGGGCAAATCAACGGGTCTGCTAATTATCGCCGTATCACTTGCAGTTTTGCAAAGAGATGCCTTTGTCAATCAGTCCATCAGAACAATTGCACATATCTGTACATTTCTTCTAGTCACATGTTTTGCGTCGTGCACATGCGCGAACGCGTGCTTTGTTATCTCGTTTCTGCAGTTACGGCAAAATATTTTCGTCCGTATTGCGGTTTGAACGTACAGTTGGCAGGCCTATAAATGCTCGCTGGATCCGTATGCACGTTATTGCATAGTTGATATTTATGACACAGAAGGGCATCTTCAGTCAACCTTGCATAATCACGGTGCTTTCGCTCATCTCTCTCTCTTACGTCCCAAGCAGGCGTCATAGTAAACAAAGTAATATTATAGCAGGATTGCTTGAACAGAAATTCAGAGGACCTGTACAGCTCTCGGTTGTGGTCCCGCATGGCCTAGACAAAATCAATACGGCCTTGTACTTTTAAATATCTAGGTATAATAGAAGAAGAATTTTGTCGTCATTACTATTATGATGTGGTGTTTTCTGTCGTAATTTCTCATTCGAGCAAAAAATCGTTTAACTTTGTTAACACCTGCCGTAGCAATCCCCACCAGAACTTCTAGTCGGCTCACACCTTCATTCTATTCGCTCTTTCATTTTGTGTCCCCACAATTAACTAGAGATATTGTGACAGCGTATAGAAATGCTCAAAATGTCATAAATGTAGTGTTCAGAAGGGGTTCAGGCAAGTAAACTCACAAACAGAGCAAATAAGATAAAGCAATAGACAGCGAAAAAGGTCACTACGTTTAATGGCCGAAGCCAAGAACGGATAGCTAATTTACTAATTAAATTGGCCGATACGGTCAGCCATTAACATTTCGTCACTTTTTTTTTACTAGACTTAATAACAATGCGAGCTTAATTGAGGAACTGACAAATTTTTCATTGCTCTGCAAAGGGAAACAGTTGAAGTAAAACAAAATCGCGTTGTAATCGCTCTAGACTTCGTGTACTCATCGCTGAACATATACGCCCTGTGAAGTATAGGTAGTTCCTTTTGGTTTTAAGGATATGAGTATCTGTGCAGAAATTGGTTTCGGATACCTAAGCTGGGCTACGACCTGAAAGATTCCAACTTACTTTTTGTGCTAATTTTTTTAAACTTTTGTTTTTACTCAAAACCTGTATAAGGAATTCAGAGTTAAGTAATTTCTGCTTTCAAAGTAACTTAAGCTAACATAAAAAGCTGTGCTGTGTCCTGTCATGTTAAACGTCATTGAATAGTCTGTCAGGACACGGTGTGAAATCGTTTCTGCATTATTGCACGTACATTGTAGACTTTATTTTCCTAAATCTAGTGCTTGTAGAAAAATCTGATTTCTTTATAGATATAAAACAAGAGATATCAACTAACCTTAAGAATTATTTTGGCTTCTAGTCCTTCTTTAGCCTGAATTGGATATGAGGTCCAATTAATGTCACCGCTAAGACAGATATCACTCCTATTTTGTAACCGCGTTTGACTTCGATGGCTCCTTTCGCGCAAAAACATTTAATTTTCGTCCGTTCAAAAAATACATGCATGCTTCATGTATTTATACCCTATGACCTCTGAACTGCATTCAACTGCAAACTGAGCTGCAAACGCAAGCATCTTATAGAGAATTAAACACTTGGTTTAGCTTTTGATAGCGTTTTTAAATAATGGCAAGAAGACAGAAAAATTGCCCTCGCGATGGGAGAGAGGTGGCATTGTTGCGTATTACTCTGGCATCTCAAGTTTGAATCCGCGAGTAGCCAAAAAGCTTTGAAGGTAGGTTGCTCACATCTTAAATAATTATCTGCATCTGAAAGCTTAATGTTAATGCAGGCACTATAGTAAGTAGGTTAAAAAAAACACAATATAATAAGACTGCGGCCCTAAGATAATTTCAGTTCAATTCGATGTTTGGTACAAACTCGCTCTAGACCCAAGTGCCCGACACTAACTCCGTACGAGACTCAGAATACCTGATCACCTCTAACATTCTACTTTTCTATTAGACAAAAGAATCCTTGCGAACTGTGATGGGGCTAAATGTTGGTGCGTCCTATAGTTTACGAGTGCCACTTGTTCGTTTAACGCTCCCTCCAGTGATCTTCATCCTAAACCTACTCCCGTTACCGATCTCCGCCACGATTTCTCGTTTAGTTTACAACTATAAGAGACATTCTGCTTAAGACAGAGTGTCTTGGGTGATCTAAAAAACTGCGTTAGTCTGTTAACTAGTTTCTGGCTCTCGTCTGCTACACAGTAGATCTCGTTCATTTTTGGGTTTGGCCTACACTCGAACAAACACACACACCTCGGGATCAGTAACCAAGCCTCCTCACAAGCCTGCTATTTTGTACCGCTTTTCTTTTCCGAATATGCGCAGGCCCGTCTGCCCTAGTAGGCTGGACGTGTCCTAGTTGCTTTGATACTTCGATGTAAAACTGTCTACGTTTTTTTTTAGCTTTCTCCACCCTAAAACCCCATCTAACTCACCAGATATGTTGCTAACCCCACTCGCCACAGGTTCTTTATTTATGAATCGATTGCGTTCAACCCCGATTGAAACTGAAGTATGGGCTCGTGTGATTGAACTTGTGCCTGTTTGTTTGCGTGTGTGCGTTCATATGTATGTGTGTCATCAAGAAAAGCCGAGACAACAAAAAGAGGTTCGGTTTGAACGCCATAACGTGCTGGTTAGCGACCTGCCTCCGCACAACTGTCTAGCTCCCCCATCTACGAGCGTGTATGCGTTATATATATAAATATATATATATATATATTAGGATTGTGATCCTTTCTAGGGCTAACTGGACAGCTGCTTGACCGCCCGTTGAACATCCGGTGCGACCAGTCACAGGCTACGGTGTACACGACTGCTGTCGGTGACCGCTGCTCGGGAGGGGAAAGGGGTGTGAGATGTCCCCAACGGTTAGGTGCCCCAAGCGCCGGCATCAGCCCCGTTTTTCTGCGGTGAACAAGCTGCTACAGCAGTGAAAACAGCTTGTCTAGCTCACATATACTATGAGTATGATTAACAGGTAGCATAGACAGCAGCTTAGGAAGTGACACCAATGTAGCCGTGACTGCTCGCCCCCTCGAACAGCGACCGGCGTCGATTCACTATTTCGATTTAGTAGTCTGTTGTGTCCGTTTGTGAACGAACACCAGTGACATCGAGGACGAACTGGTGCTCCTCGTCTGTTGATTTTGCAGAAGACCTTAAATAACTCAGGCGCTGCTAGGGCTGCGTCTAATTTTTAGGTTCAATCCAGTGTGTGTGTATGTGAATATTTCATTCAGTATTTCGTGCATCCATCCTTCTTTCGTCGGCTGCCGCTCTCGTGGTTGCTGCCGAGACGAAAGCAGGCAAGTGGGCGAGAGCGAACTTGAGGTGAACTTACGAACGGTTGTCCAAGCGCCTGAACGAAGGCTGTTTCTTTCGTTGGTCGTTTCCTTGTCTTCTTTAAGTTCGCCGCTTTTTTCTGCTCTTTTTCTACTTTACTATGTCGTCTAGCTTCTGACAGCGGAGAAGCATCTCGTATCGACAGCTTAAGTTCGGATCAGATCGAACCGGCTGGCGAAGTGGCGCTGGCATTGTTGTCGTTCACTTAAAGTTGGGGTCGTCCTAGGTTCCTCAATTCCGTCATCGTGCTAAGAAGAAACGGAGCAATAGCGGACCGCTCGAACGGTATAGATCGATGCCTAGCAATCAGGACAAGGCAACGAGACGGCCGCTGGCCCGATAGTTTCTGCTGTTACGGCTTCTGCTGAGCGTCTACCGGTTGACTGGCCATTTGCTCTCCCAAGCAGACGGCGACATCAGTTAGCGAGGACCTGTACCAAAGTACGGCTGTAGCTGTTGTTGCTGATGGAGGCGGCTGGCAGTACGTAGGCAAGCGGTTAGCCGGGAGAGGATCTGAGACTGTGCGCGAGTCGACAGTCGAGCAGCCGAACTAATTCAACCAGAATAGGCGAAAGAATCCGCTTTTTTCTTTTTGGCGCTCTCCCACTCGCAGCCGTGTCTTTCTTCCGCTGCATATTCGGTTTGCCTGATCCGACAGCTCTCACAGATGATAACTCTCATGTGGATCGAGGGACGAAGAAGAACGAACCACTACCATTTCGGTGACAACGGCCCGATCGTTCAGCAAAGTCTAGTAGCACAGTAGCAAGAGAACCCCCAGGAACGAACGAAAAAGAGAGAGTACCAACAGGCGCAGAATCGCTGCAAAAACGGCATCACCAGCGCCAGAAGTTCGAAGCGGTAATAGTAGAAGCTGAAGGCATTAGAGACAGATCCGAGAGTCTCGGTTTGGATCGTGGACAGACTCAAAGCCTAGGGTTTTTTGGGGTTGTTCGTGGCTCAGTCGACCTCCATGGATCTGTCGCTATCTGGTCAAATCGAGAAATATTCGACTCAATAACGCCTTTTCCCCGTAGTGATTGGCGCACTACTAGCTGGATCGAGCCCGAAGCGTCGTAAGAGCAAGTCGTGTTCGAACAACGGCAGTAGCTTCAAGCAGCATTAGCTCCGGTAGTCATCGTTCTGCTACTTGCCGCCATTGCGGCACTTAATCGGACGAACCGACCAACGACCATAGCCGTCGAATGAGCCTGCGGCGGAGCCTGGGTGAGTGGGGCCAGTTGTGATGCTAGCATTATAGTAGACTGCTTGTGATAGCGGTCGTTTTCGATACTTGTCGTTATCGGCGCAGGAGATGTCCGAATCAAGAAATAACGTCGCTGTTTGTCAGTAGCAATGACGATGTGAGTGTTGCACACTTGACTGTATAAACGCGGCGGCAGTGTCAGTCGTTCCATGGTGATGTCCGGCTGGATTGACGCATGATTGTGCTATAATCATTGTGTAGTTCGGGTGTTTAGTTTATGCTTGTTGATGGCAGTCAGAGGATCAAGTGCATTTACTCTTGGATAATACGTGCGAGGAATAACCAACAGAGACGAAAGGTGGATACTTTCCTTCAAACAGGTCTTCATCAAAATAACATAACGATGTATGGATGTGAATTTGTGCGAAACAAGGCATATGTGAGAAGATTACTGTTTAGCAGAAGGTCTACGACGAATTGTAGCTAGGAAAATGCCGCTAAGATCAGCTACTTCGAAAAGTATTATACCGCAACGAAAACACTCTCAGCGCTTCATAGCTAATGCGATCTATATGCCAACTGTTTATGACCAGAGAATTTGCACGTCGGTTCACTGCATCGGAAATCGTGTACTAATCAATTACTAAGCTATAGTAATGCCGTTTTACGTGGACTAGCACGTCTGTCGGCCGCAGATTCCAGCGAGCGTTTGTAGCTTCCCACATCGGTAAATCCCCACCAACGATCGAGGCGCCAGATGCACATCCATAATAACATTAGCCCGGTGACCGTTCTACTAAACTTTAACAGATAATCCATACACAAGAATACGTAGATCGGCACAGCAGCGAGTTTGCTAGCTTCATTCATGTGGTTTTTTTTCATCTAGTTAAATCCTCGGCGTGTCAATCTGGTCGTGCTCATTCTCGTATCTCTAGCCGCGGCCAGGATGTACAGGCGCGGTCCCTCGCTGCCTCTGGTGAGCGTCCACCCGTTGCGGCCCCATCAGGAAAACCCAATACTCGCCCTGGACAGCCCGTTAATACCGCAGTTGGCGAACAGCCATTCGCTGGCCAGGGTTCACCGCAACCCGGCGACGTACTTGCGTTCTCTACCACCCACGCAAAATACTCCATCAGCAAACACGCTGAATGGCATTGGCCTTCCGTACCAAGGTGCGGCTGCCATCCTGCAAGGCACTCACCACCAACAGAATTTTACGCACAACCTGTTGGGTCATCAGGGCGGCGCTGGAGCTACCCGAGCCCATGCGGCCCCGCTGCCTAGAGTATCACCGGCAGCGGCCGCTCCTCTGGATTCTACAACCACAACAACTTCGAGTGGCCAGGATGAACAAAACAATAACAATAAAGGCAACAATAACAACAACAACAACAACAACAACAACGATAGCTGCAAGCTTCTGCTTGAACCGGTAGGTGGCTTAGCGCATTTCAGTAAAAAACCCAAAAACGATTGTCTAACTCAGATATTGGAAAATCGTCTTAACGCTGTCATAATAATAATTAATATTGAGAATGAGTGATTATCGCCATTTGACCTATATACCGACTAATTTCAGCGTAACAGCTTCCTTTTAATAACTATGAATCTTTTAACCACCACTACCGTACACATGACTCACATAAGGTTATCTCGTGCAAATTTTCCTATAGACTGCTGCAGGTAGCCCACCTCATTATTTTATACAATGCAAAATCCCGCTACAGTTTCCATGGTCTCTCAATGCGATACGACAGTTCAGGCAAATGTTTTACTTTTAATCACTTCGTGACCTTGTAAGAATTTTTCTATTCCTTTGTATTAGTTATTCCCTAGTTTTGGTACACTTACTTATCTCGTCACGCAGTACTTCTAGACCCGTAATAGTTCTTTTTCCAAACACGTTATCGCTTTCATATCAGAAATTGTTATATCTTAAATGTGTAAATTGATTTCAGCTCTTTTGAATTGAATCCTCAAGTTATATTTTGTAGAAGAATGCTACGACCTGAATTGTTGAAGTAATTACCGCTGTGACCCATCGTGTATTGCTCTTCAGTAGGTAGTTGACGCATCTACGTGTGGCATTAAAATGCTAACCTTGAGTCTACATAATCCGAGACCAATTGTCTCTTTGAGACCCGCTTTCCCGCTAACATTTTATATCAATTTGAATGGATGCTAATCTGAAAGAGTCAAGCTTGGTGAAGAAGCCCGTGAGAGAGCACTTTCGTTTACTTCCGGTTACATTACAATTTGTCGCATTCCCAAGCTGGGTGGAAAGTACCGTTACCACAAATCAGAATTGCTTTGCCACTGTCTTCATCAGTGGGAAGACTTTTTTGCTTCCGTTAAGCGATAATATGTTATGCTAAGCGCTTGATGAATTGTAAAGTTTCAAAGTAGAGCACACCTTTCATCTACCACCAGGAACATGAAAAGCCGTTTTTTTTTCATGAGTATCCTGTTGCTCGCATACAAGATGTAGGCCTCGGCGTTTTGTGCCTGAGATTGAACTTGAGATCCACTCCTTGTGGGCCGCAACAGTGACGCGTAAGCGTATCATGTCTATTTATTCATCTCCTGGAAAACCTACTCTCCTGAAGCTTCCATGATGATACAGCCAGAATAAGTAAAAGCTACTTATTGAATTGAATTAAAGAGAATCTGCATGTTTCTATTGAGTTGAAGCTGAGTTGTCCTCGTGCTTGAATGTCTGAAGTTCTTCTATTTGTAAAATCTAGCGAGGTTCAGGTTGTCGATAATTGTTTCAAAGAAGAAGCCTTTTTCACGCAATTAAATCAATTGCAACGCATACTAAATTGTTATCCAGATACATTTGGCTGGATAGTATCAATTTGCGTTTGAAAGGTACAGTGCTTTGAGTGACGCCTTTAGGCACGTAATTTAAACTATAACCTTTTACGACCTGATAAGAACAATGGATAGCACAGATACAACTAGGACGATGCCAGAGCAAGGATTCAGTCAAATTTAGCTAAACATTTGTTAATTTCAAATGTTTCCCAGTTCGTGTACATGTACGTGAATAGAAAAAAAAAATATTTCAGCATGTACACAGATATAAGGAAACAAGAACATGGCCGAAAATGAGTTATTTTACTTGTTCCGATAGTCTAATATACCGTACAATGTGAGTGGGTGAACGTCTTTCATCACGGGCGCCAACTGAAGCTTCCCTTCTGAAGCTTGATTAGTTCTTCAGAGAATAATCATCGTCCTGCATATGCGAGCTTTTTATGCCACGTTAACAATATCCTTGTCTTAGTACAGAGTAAATATTTTTATTGATATACAGATCAGAGGCACGATATTGTGTGGGTCACTGTGTTAATGCTCGCCTGACGTTACCGTTAGAATGACGCTAACCGCTGTATACAATTTATTGTAAAAGTTCAGTGTTATTTTATTATTCGTTGATGTAATGCGAAAAGGACAGGTGCATCCCAGGATAGTAGGCACTTATCACGCGTCCTACTGTTTCTTGGAACTAGCAATACCAGCTTCTGCCAATAGCCCGAACTCCCCAATTTTTATTAGATCTGCAAACGTAGGGTTCCACATAGCTAACTAGGTCGCAATAGGCCAGAAGGTAGAAGAGTACCGAACACTGTCACGCTGTTAGTTATAACCGTGTCAAAAGAATGCTCGTATGCTTTAATTGAGACCAACCGTAGGAGCAGCGATGAGAACCCTCAACGCTTTAAAAATATTCGCATCAGCAATAAGACACCATGCGACACCCAATCATTAGAATGCTAATGCCATTCACAAGTGGGACTCAAACGATGTCGTGCAAGTTTTTTTTTCGCACGTACATACGCAAAACATACACATTTCCCTTTCGTGTATGTATATTAGAGTGAGAACGGACTGGTATTGGCACAAAGGCAACTTATTAACCCTAAACCTCCCTATACGGCAACAGCTACGGAAATACCTGAAAGCAAATAAACTATTTGTACGTATCTCTTGTAACACTTGGCAGCGCTCCCCACGTCTGTGTTTCAGCGTATAGTCTAGGACTGTTCGCGTTCTGAGTTAGTTCTTTTTTGAAAGGTTCTTCGATGTGCTTAAACCAAGTCCTTCTCCATGATTGCTGAGACTACACCCACTGACATTGAAATGTATGCGTCTCGGCGTTCTCTGGAACCGATCGCCTTTGCAATTAAGGATACTCTTGAATGGGGGTAAACGTTGGAATACACGCCTTAGTTTCTAGACTTCCCAGAGTGGCAGAACATGAGCACGGACGGCTTCAGCCTAACAGTACACAATCCGGAACAGCATTGTATTGTCTTCAGGAGCCCATTAGCGGGTACTCACCATGTAACATCGGTTCCAGCGTCGAGTCTGACGGTTTAGACGGGGGTCCGGCCGTTGCATTGTCCAGACGCCGACTGAACAAGAATAGGATATTTTTTTTGCCGCGTATCAAAGCTGCCTGTTTCCAAGGCTTCGACGTTTAGCTCCGAAACGGCTCTGCAAATCACAAGGGACACAGAACCTCGAACTACTGCGCACGTTGTCTGAGCCTACCGACAGTTCGGGTTCAAGTAGACATCGGTGCAGGCGATAGTCGTGTGCAAGCTTCGCAAGAGCCATGAAGTAAGCCGACGGCATTACAGCAGAATAGTTTATGAAGCCGCGACCCAAAAACACGAATTATTCACATCTTCAAAAAACGTTTTCAACTCGAATGTTAAGTCGACGTGCTCCTGGATGAACGTGTACAGATTTTCATCATCTCCTCGAATTCGCGCATAAATTCTTCCCACATCTAAGCAATCCCGAACAGACGCTTATGCGACTAACCGTAGATACCTGCTGCTGTCTCGAAGGTCCTGATCCACAGCTTAGGTCTCAAGTAGTCAAGAATAGACAGCTTTGCCAATAACGCAACTCCGTCCACACACGTGTCGAACGTTTCAACACAGACCATAGCCTTGCAACTTTGCCTACCACTTCGTCCGTCTTTAATTGGATTATGCGCTTGGCAATTTGGCTTCGCTTCTTTCTAGCTGCCAGCAGTTGTAGAGACAACGCACTGGTACCGGCCCGCATACGATTTATTTGCTCTACAATTTGTCCTCACGTAGCAGTAGCGAAAGACATTTTTGCTACGCGCCGTAATAATATTCTCTGATACTGATTAGCTGTTGTGGTGCCAAGGTTGGGCTGATTAAGCCGTTGTAAAATGCTTCCTTAAGTGATTGCCCATTGACCTCTGTCGCTGCTCAGATCGTTGTTGCCACCAGTTCGGGTGCTCAGTTCCGATGTCGGTCAATAACAAGATGAGAGGTCTGACCCTGGAGCCACCCCGAGTAACTATAGTTCCGAAACGCCACGACGGCCAGGCTGTCCAGAGACAGCCGAGATCGGCACCGTAACCGAATCCTAATCTAACCAAAACAGCTCAGACGGATACATCAGCCAGCATGTACCCGGGTTCCTGCAACTGGCGTCTGCTACAACCCGTAGGGAGCGCGTCGGGTGCATGTGTGTTGGTACGTTTGCGAAAGGTGAGAAAATATGACAACTTGAACTCAAGCATGGCCAATACCGTTGCAGTTCCGTAACTATATGTAATTGTACAATGGCACTAGTAGCTGGTTGCCATTAACAACATCAGGCGCTGCTCCATACAGCGGCTCTTAATCGACGAAGGTTCAGAGGGCTACACGTGAACGACCGGGCAGAGCCCAGCTTTTTGTCCGCCTACAAAACACACAAAGCGAAGACTGTCAGGACCGAGTGGACCTCTGTATGCTCGGCCTGTTAGTCGACGACTGTATTTATAGCGGTAATGACAATTTGCGCCAATCAGGCTTGTTACTGGTTAGTAGTAAGAAAACAGAGCTAACAAGGTTATAGACATTAGCATCAGTTTCTTTCTCTCTCTCTCTCTCTTTCTGATTATGCCCCGTAAAAGTTCTCAGCTTAGTTATGGAACTCATATGTAGTTTTAGGTTACGATTTCATAAATGGTACATAGTAAAGATGTAGTTTTGTCTACTATATAGAAAGTGTAGGATAATAACAAGAGGGTCGCAGCTGAGCGGAGTGAACGAGGCTCTACGATACTGTTCAAATAGGTCTTGTATAAAGTATATATACTTATATGAAATAAGGAACCGGATATAACTTTTGAGTACTTTATGTCCATTGCTGAAGTTAACAAACGCGACGTCGCGTTGGCCCTCAATCTTATAGTGCTACCTATTTTTTCGTCCCTAGCCCGTGTAGGAGGCCGAATAGCTAAATTACTGATCTATCACCTATTCGCGGTTAAGTATAGTAGCAACAGCCAGAAATATGAGAGAATATTTTCGTTGTGCCGTACTCAGACTATTCATCTACTATTACAATATAGCTCTGCCAGAGACCGTAACTGTGAGAAAAAGCATCATGCGTCCCTGCTTTGGTTGATTGTAAATAAATCACAAACACACATGCAGCAAAGAAAACGAGAAACACATATTTTTACTGTTGTTCGTAAAAAAAAACAGTGTCTAAGCTTGCACAAATGCTAGATATCCATAAATACCTAGAAACGTATGTATGTTCCCATAAATAACGCGGGGTGACATACGTTCATGCTGTGCGTTGCGTTCGGTTTCGTGGTTTTTCAGTACATGCAGTGAATATATTAGTAAATAGTGAACGTTACCCAGCTTCGGTCCAATGTGCTCCAGCCAAGCTCATGTGCGATATGTATAATATTAGATTTAAAGACGTCAGCCCGCCAACGTGTGTTTATACGGCTCTCATGTATCGTATAAACAATGTTCAACATGTGCGACTCGCCATAGAATCCGGCCTGATCGCTTGTGCGAGGCGCAGTTTTCTCGAAAGGGAAGTAGGTGTTCTTTCTATTCACATATTATTTCTACGCTTATTATTATAGCTGCTATTTGGAAATATATATCTAGATATGTTTACTAGATATTCCGCTTATTATCAGGTACCATAACCAATAATATTAAACTAATATTATTTTATAATAAAGTTTATTTGCATACGTCACGTGTAGCTCACGGTCCACTTACGACTAAAGAAGATTATCATCAATTTTACTAATGGTAGTTATATATGAATCACTTCTCTGAGTATAATTAGATCATCGTAGGATTTAGGCTGCTCCTGGCTGAGTTAATTTACAGTACAATGATATAGCCGCTACGTACATTTTGGCTTCGCTGACCGATCTATAGTGATTTGGCCTCTCTTATTGGCTTCCAAACACGTTGCACCTATTGAATTTGTAGGGAGTGGAGGATCAACGTGGTCTAACTTCGTGTGTCGCATATTTGCCCAGGTATTATTACGCATACACCCCTTTATCGTGATCTCGTCAAAGAGAAGCGTCGTTCGACATCGCGAAGCCGGTCGATTTCTAAGCGTTGTGTCTTCTCCTGCACCGGCGCGTTCATAGACAGCAATGGGAAACCGCCTGACAGATAAGGGCCCATCCATGCACATCTACACACGGATAGTTCACATTTATAGGCACATTTTCGATTTCATAGCGTCTCCTCATCTAACACTTGCACACTAGCCTTGTGAGATAATTATCTCGCTGTCTGTCTGACCATTGAACGAACTGACCCAAGGGTCCCTTGAAAGGGCATGTTTGTGTTATTGTATTTTTCAGACACACGATTTCTATGCGTTTCATTCGGTAAACGATAGTTCAATCACACGCCTTTGCAGTCGGGCGCCGTCAAGATGTGCACAGAATTTACATATATTGTTTCAATTTCCGAGGGATGTTAAAAGCAATACCGATAGATTTATACACGGCACGGGGAGCTGAATGCGAGACGAAGCCCCAGTAAGATTAGAACCGTTTTTGCTGTTCGGCCTAAGTTGTTGCCAGTTCAAAAGACAGATCGTGCGGTCTTTAGAAAAAATTTCGATCTAAGCGATTTGTCAAAATTGTCCAGAAACTATTTTTATTCATGTGGATCTTTTAGATATAAATTTAGGGCTGTTTTGAAGAGCAGAATACAAATTGCTAATTGAATCGTTCAGATAAACTCTAATCGTTAGTCTTTTCTTGCGTCTTTTGTATTTATAAACCGTTTCTGGGAGCGTTGGCCTGCTGTCAACCCAAAATTTCTCTACGGTGACTTTTTTTTTATATCTAACGCTTTTGAGCAACGTGTACACGGATTTACACCTACCAATATTGCGTTGACGTAGGGTGAATATTGAAGGGTCATTTACTGTTTAAAAAAACAGTAGTACTTTGAAGGTAACTAGTGAATGGTTACTGAACATGGATTGGCAGCGGATATTTCATTCAGATATTTGTTTAGACACTATTTTAAAAATAAATTATAGGAAAGAGTCCGGACCTATATTTCTTATCCTGTAGCGGGCCTCAAGCGTTTTCCCCTAATAAAAGAGTGTATGTTGGGCAGCTTATCTGCGCATCTATCTAGAAACATCGCAGACACCCTTGATTCGCGTGCCTTCCTTCGGTCTGCTCTTGTGGTTGACATACGCGAGCTGAATGAACTGTAGTTGATCTCCTCCACTTTACTCTATTTTTCACACCCTCAGCTATACGAAGGCAGGAGAACGGCCATAGGGAAAGAACACGCAAACTGTGTTTAACTCAGACATATATGGAGGAAACTTATCGCCCATGGATGATCAGTCCTGATCAAGTTGAACGTTCACGGCTAGACGTTAAACAACACAGACGTTAAATTGAGAGACGAGTTCACACAGCAGCCGATAAGACCGGTTTCAGTTATAGAACTCAATCAACGAGGTTATGCTGGCTTCGTCGTTGAAAGATCATCACCATTTAAAATACGGTAGCAAAAATACAAAAGGACAATGCGAGAACGTTTGAGATAAACCGTGCCAACAGTTCAGAGCGCACAGTGTTTATACAGAGCTTAATGTCAGCAACTGATAATATTACACAAATATACCTTAATCAAAATCATCCTCTAGGTACAACTCGTCTGTTTCTGATACGGTCGTCGCTAGTTCAAATGTCGACGTTGGCAAATGGTTACCGTGCCGATCCATAGCTCTGTTAGATCCAAGCCTGAAAAAACTTGTCCAAATTAACGCCTAATAACTTAAGCGCCGAACGTAAAAAGCAATGTATACCTATAAGCACAAACGGCATTGCGGGACTTTGTTTCCGAGCTGGTACGTTGGCATGAAACTATGAAAGTAACTAATTAGATGTAAACAGATATGTATTCTGACCATCTGTAATCGGGAACATAATTATGGAGGTTATAAGGGGGCACGTCTCAAATCTGTCGATTTTTTGGACTATAATATCGATCTTAAAAAAGTGGGGTAAACATACTCAAGGCTAACATAGAAATTAATGAACTCTGAAACGGGTCTAGGACAAAAATATCATTAGAAGAATACGAATAAAGGTGGACTAGTGCAATTGTTTATTCAATGCAGGTTATTAAATAAAAAAATGTCGATACTGTCTTTAAATTCAAATTATACGTTTCGGATCGATCACGCTTTGACCGATGTGATTTCAACAAAAAAAGTAATTGATATTTCTCGACATTTTTCTCAAAATAGTTTTGCAAAAAGAATGCCAAATGATAACAACCTACTACCGTGGCGTTTATTTTAAGATATTGCGACACCATAAAATTATAGCAGTAAAAGGGCTGTTAACCAGTCATCGGTAGGAGCCCAAAAGGGCACTTGAAACTTCTGCGCTAATACGCGAATTTCTGCTTTGACTAATAACGGTGTTGTGGTTGATTGCGCAATATAAATATCATGAACATCTATGAATATTTATATAGAAACAATTATAAGGTCAAGACAGGTGGATGCTTATGGAATCCAGATGATCTTTTCTTCTTTTCCATCCTAACTTTGAAGCAGGGCTCTGCTCGTAGCGAACGGCCCCTATTCCTCGTTATAGCATCCAATGAATATGTAAAAGTATTATCATCTCTATGATAATGATAAAATTGACGGCGGGTAGTTAAACAAGGCTCTCCTCCGAAGACGTACTCTCATACATTTTACTTACAGTTCAAGTAGAGAGAATGAAATAGTTAGGGAAGAAAGGAACATGGAACCTAAGATGTCTCCGTATTTTGTCTAATTAGAAGAAAAACGTTTATCTCACAACGGAATACTTTTAATCGAAGCACATTGAAGTATTTGTTTGATAGCTAAACCTCGATGACCGAACCTGTAAATGATGGCCTGCAGAAACGTATAAGAGCCCTAGACAGACCTGGCCAGAAAGAACGAACCGACATTTCAAACAGATAACATAACAATTTAACGAATCGTTTAGCTTTGCATCTGTGATCGTTCGCGTGATGTTATTGCTTCTGACTTTTGAGCTTTCTCTGACCCCTGGGGTTGTTATTGCTTCTGGAAATAATACGGCACTACGTACTAATACAAGGGATGAAAGAAATATATATCTTTTTACAAGTTGTTTTCTGTACTAAACATTATATTAACAGTCATTGTTTCCTTCTAGGTTATGCTTTTTATGCCGTTATGGCATCTACACGCATGGACAACAAAAATCTCTTATTAACCGCAACCGTTCATCCATACCATCATCTTTTGCTGAAACAGGGCGGCCATGTTTATGTTTAGGAAGGCAGCTGAAAGAAACGGCAGAAAATATAAGCGCATATAGCCATACCCTATGTAGTTGCTATTAGGAACCGTCATACGAGACCCACGAGACACCTTCTCGTGAGAAATAGAAAGTTCTTTTTTGTTTTTCTAATTAAACTATGGCTCCACGTTTTACGACACAATGTAAGTTATGAAGGGCTGTCTAATTTTAGGGCTCGAATACATTTGGCGACCTGACTATTGATATATTTCAGCTGTCGAATGAAAACGGAGAGACAGTGTGCACGTTATAATATAAACGATCATTAATTATCTACTGGCCCAGCAGTCCCTTAGTATCTGTGTGGTCCTAGCAGCGGTAGTAATGCATATAAGGCCGTGCCCTTTCGGCTGCTTTCTGCTTGTTCTTGACCGGCCCTGACGCTTCTTTCCGCTGTCCAGTAAGAACTACTATATGATGAATATTTAGCGTAATATTGAGCAACACTCTTGAAATTTATACGTCTCGAGGTGTCATGGCAGACGGCGCAGACAGATGCAGAAACAGACGGCAGAAGGTAGACAGGACGACAATAAAGTGAAAGTAAATTAAAACGAAACTGCCAAGAAGTTTGCCCGTTCAGGTGGTACAACTAAGGTTCCACATCCTTTTTTCCCTATTTGGTTCCAAAGCCGACTCGCCTAGAAGAAATTGTAGGTTTGTTAAGGATATTTTTTTATTTTACGCTAGAAGGCATATCCCCTTCAGCCTCACCTAACAAAAACCAATTTCTTCAACTCTTTCTTTAACGAAACAGGAAATTTTTATTGGAAACAAAAAGAAAATCATGTCGAAATCAACTTTTTTAGGTGTCACAAGGTCGTCTTAAAAAGCTCATCTGTTAGTTTTCTACATCTATTGGAGGCTTTAGTAGCAGCTTACGAAAATCAACCATTGCTCTTTCGTTGTGTTCCTGTCGAATACTGGTCGTATTCTATGAGTCGTTAAATTATGAGATTCAAGCTGTACTCTAGCCTCTGAGTGGGCAATATGCACTATAGTAGGATGACTAGCGCGCGCCTCGTTGTGTGATAATGATAAGAAAATAATGATCCGGCGATCAAAACGACGGAATGGGCACCAACCGCAAACTTGCTTAACTTATAAATTTACCAGTGCTTCGAGTATTCGTGACATAATAGCATGTGGCCGTTAGGACTGAGGTTAAGGGCTAGACGAGCATAAGGAGTGTACCTCAGCTCAAATCTTAAACGACAACCTAAAAATAGGTTATCGTTTGCTTCTAGCCCTGCTGCAATTATGCTTACTTGAGATCCGGAAAACCAAACTAAAATGTGGAACAGTGAAATCAGAGAAACCCAAACCCTCTATAATCTCCGGTGAAGCAGGCCTTTTTTTTTTACAGCACATGATCCTGCACATCGTGAGTAACAGCGTCGTTAGCCAATAGATTGCTAACTTAAGGTGTCATGCTCGTTTTCGAAACAGCAGCATAATGCAATGATTCAGATAAAATGGCCTAAAATGGCCAGATAAAACGCCTTCTGAAATACGCTCACATCCAGACGTCACCGCGTCAACTTGGTGTTGATCTTTAGAGCCTCACAGGAACTGTTCCCAACACGAATTGAAGATTTGTTTCGTCACTAATGTTTTTTGCTATATAATCTTCTACGGGTCGATTACATTCAGTCACAATGGAGATGCCCGAACTATCTGGCGCGGGCGATTCAGCCAAGCGTTTCGGGATCCAGAAACTGTTTTTCAATGTGCGTTAATGTCAGTATAAGAGGGGTCTTTTTCTTCCACCTTACTTGAGCGCAAGCAAGACCCAAACGGAAAAACCAGTGCAACAAGCTAGCCCGTGCGATATGGGCCGCTCATCACACAAAAAAAGACGACAGATTTGAGACAACAAAGCAATCATGACAGGAGGCCCTGCAGTAACGAATTATTTTTCTAGTAACAGGAACAGTAATATCAATGTGATTTTTGCTCGAATTTGAACGCGGATGTATTTCTATTCTCCAACAAAAAACGAACTAAGTATAAAATAATCTAAAGAACGGCTTAGTTGTCTCAGATTGCCGGTTTCGAGCCCTATGCCATAACAGGCAAAACGTATCAGTAGGAAAGTAAGTTGACTACTACAGTCTATCTAACTGAAGAGCCAGCTTTACTACTATCTATGCGTTATATTAGCCGCACGCGTGGCGTTGTCCGTACAAAAAAGATGGCATGGGCATGAACATCATACGGGAGGAGGTTTAAGGGGATTACCTAGTGTACCTTTTTTTATATAGTCATGCGAATCCTTATTTGAACTCTGGTAATCATTACCTCCATTGGTAGGAACCAATACTGCACGTTCGGCTTGTTTGAGTGGAACAGAATCTAAACGTTAGCGATTGACTTAAAGATGAGTATGCAGGTGAAATGGATATACGGGAATACATCGTAATTACGCATGCATATATGAAGACCCATCCGTATAATCCATAACACAGCGAAATTCATAAAGAAGGTTCTGTGCCAAAATCAGCCCGCAAAAAGGCGCCAACTTAGGACTTGTTTAGTGCAGTTGAAATTACGATTATGGCAATGCGACAGCGCGAGCAGAGATCGTCCTAGCGAGCCAGTACACGTAGTTCCACGGTACTTGTTAGTGGCCTAGATCGCAGGGCAATCTGAAAATGCTGTTACAAAAATTCGACGACGAATCTATTGGATCGTTTCCATGAAAAGGACACTATAGAAAGTAAGTTGGTTTTTTTTCTCTCACACAATAATAATTAAGAAGTTTTATACTTCAACAATGGCCTGACAATAAACAGGTCACATAGCAAAATAGGTTATAATACTGCGCACAGGTTATGCGATTTTTTCAATTTTCTTAATATTTTCGAATCTGGGTAATGTAAATGGCTTAAAATAGCTGATATATTTGAAAAAAGATAACACTTTAACTATTATTGTTGCTATCATCGTAAGCACCTTACAACAGATACAAGCGTGCTACCAGGATGCTTCAAGTGTTTCTGATCTAGTCCTACGCTGTAACGTATTACGTTCTTCAATAAAAAAGAAAGATTGCAAGTTTAATTCTGTTCCTTGCAAATAGTCGCCTTCTCCATTAAGAACTCATCATTACAAAGGGTATTACGGTTCGATAATATGGCAGACTTTACCTTACTGAATGGTCCGAACGCTACTGTCATAATGGTCACTGGAACAGTAGCCAGAAATATAGCAAGAATCTTTTCCCCATGCCCATGAAGTCGCGGGAATCGTCGTAGCACTTGGGGGGTGAACTTCGAATCGGGCGTGCACAGCGGCCAGAAATTGCTATTTGAGGCTGTTATCGACAAAACCTATTCGGTTTGTACGCCCGATCACCGATCGATGATCAACAACGATTCCGTTTAACCCGATGGCTACTGTTTCCTCCGGAAGTATTCGCTGTTCGGACTTTCAAAAAAGGTTCGACTCCGCCCACGTGCTGCTGACAGACGCCCCCCGCAGAAACAAAGATGTTGCATTTTCCATAACAATCCAGATGACTGCTGCGTCATAATAACAATTCCGCCTTTTTTTGCCATCGGTGTTACAGGTCGAATCGGTGCGCCGCAAGCGGCCAGTCGGATATGCGAACAGGGATCTAGGAACGCACGATGCGTACATGTATGTGAGATGTGACTGAAAAGAGACAATGTATACGATACGGGAGTATCTGTGTGTGATTTGCCGCACATTCTGCTGTATGAATATATTTTTGTACAAACGTAGGTTTTCATTTTCTTCACATTATATCTAGTTGTCGTTCCCATTCTTCATTTCCTGTGTTTGTACCGACTGGCCTAGGCCCGGCTTGCGATCGATAACTACAGATATGGCACCCTACCGGCCTCCACGACCGTGTACGAGAAAAACGACACTGACGCGTCGTCCCCCGTATTTACTGACTCTCTCAGAGAAATCATTCGATCTTAGATTTAGATAGAAGGAAAGCTTGTGACGTTGTGTACGCTGCTTTCTATAAGTCGAAAAATCATATTTTTCGAAGACGTATAGATCGAAAGTAGTTTTTAAGCTCTTGATCCTAAGTTGTTGCTTCACCCCGTCCTTGAAAATGGTTTAGAGTGGCAAAAATCCATCCATAGTGGAAAAATTTTCAGCTTATCAGAAAAAGATCTATGCAGCATCAGAAATTGATGGTAATCATCAATGCAACGACTGTTCCTCTCGTTACGACTGTACCGCAGTACCTCAATATGAAAATGCGTTATCGTGCAGACACCGACACAGGGTACCGTCTCCTACATGTACTATACATATTTAAATGGACGCTTCAGTCCTTACAACAAAGATCGCAAAGGACAACGAAAGAAAACCTGGCACGAATAAAAGCATAGCAAAGGTTGCGGGGTTATCGGGTCTAGCCTTTCACCGGTTTTGGCCACTGGCACAAACCTTTGTTCTCCTTGTTTCCCCGGCATCGATCTCTGTACTAACGGGAACATAAAAACCAGTTGTTACAACAATAGTTATAGTTGTAGATTACATTGCAGAAAAATCATTTGCACACCATTCTGGATATTGACCACCCTAACTGTCGCTTCTAATTCTTCAAAAGGATTCGGGGCACCCAAGCTTCGCTTTCCATAAGAATCCTTTCACCGACTCTTACAGCTGTGGGCAGTTCAACCAAGACTGCGTTGAAAATTACGTCGGTAGTTCCGCCACGACGGCCAATTAGGACCTCGGTGATTATACGATGATCGCAAAACAAATTTGCAAGAAAACAAAATAACAATGCGGAATAAGTCCAGCGGAATTCGGCCTGTATAACAAATGTGTAAGATCAACGTGGAGTGAAAAATAGATAACGAGATAATAGCGTGTTATCGCAGCTGTGATTATGGTGCTGATACTGTACCGGCTAACTAAGTGAGATGATTGATTTCAAGGCATTAGGACAGCGAGATTTGTATACATCAGACCTTTTATAGACCTACACATACAGAGTCTACGAGCTAAAATAAGTCAGTACGGGCTACGTGCTAGGTTTTCATTATTATGAGTATCGTATATATATATACATACACCGTTACACATACATAGCTAACACGTTACTTTTATGAGGGCTATCACGGAACCCCCGATGTATAAGATGGTCTTTTTTGTTGTACCCCGCAGCTGTTTTCTATGAAACAATAAACTATAATAACGATCTTGCAGATATACTGTCAGCTCATTACAGTAAACCTATCTTTATCAGCTCAAATTAATATAAAATAAAGTCAACCGCCTCAAGTAGCAGTCTGATTTAGTGATTGAAAAAATTGATATTATTTTTTGTGATAGATTTTTGTGATAGATAAGTGCGAATGATGCTTTCCGATTATCTAACACTCTAATTAATCAGGGCAGCATTTATCTGGTAGTTAGCTGACCTATAGCGAGCTGAAACTTTTGGGGGCATTCTTTGTAACATCTTAAGCTGTATGTTTAGTATAGAAGGCAATTTGTCGACCAAGGTGGACCATACAAAAGGGTCTACCTTATACCACCAATCGATCACGTGTGTAGTATCACCGTGTCGGTTTTTTTTCACGATCCAACTCAAGCTTCGAAAGACTTTGCACTGGATCTGATTACCTTTCCTTTCCGAAGTCGGAGCTACCTACGATCGGCGTAATTCTTACCTTAGAATGTATCCCTGTGTGTTTGTCTAAGTTAGACCCACAATAAATTCAGATTGTACCTAAGTAGACTTATATATGTGTATTTAGTGCATGAGCAAATGCGCTAACATCGAAAATTAAAATGGAGGAGTCTTGAATAGGAGACAACTGGTCTAGGAAAGTGCAGATGCCCGATACCCTAGCTAAAATCCATGTTCGGTGTCACTTCTTTGTTTTTCTCTCTGCGCCATTTGCATGATGTGAATTATTAATCTTTCGGTGCGGAACAGATCTATATTTCTTTTCATTTAGCCGACACTCATGACTTCTGACTCTAGGGTCTCTTCAAATACTGCTGTTCATATCGTGAGTTGTGGGCACTAGGCCTTGTAAACATGCAACCTTCATATAAATCACATCAAACGATAAATAAATCACACGTATTTCTGGCTCTACGTCTAGTAATACCATTAACTGTTGCTTCAGATGGCTGGCTTCCAGCACAAAATGAAGTGTGTCTACGCCCAGTTTCGAACTTGGACCACTACGGGTCCCTAAGCATTGGGAAAGCACCCTCAAACTGGACCATCAGGAAGGCTGTGAAGGTGTCAATGCGAAATGTAATGGGTAACAAAGGCGATACAGCGATAAAGCGTTGCTAAACGTCGCGTAATTTTTAATCCAAGGTTTTAAACGTAGATGCTCTAAGCACAAAAACGGTTACCTTGCTAAAAACTATGGGATTCTATTATACACTGGTACTCATCATGGTGATAAAGTTGTCTCTTGAAAACATTCGTTTAGTGAACAAGTGTACTTTTAGCTAGTGGTCGGAGGCACACAGGTCGCACAGGCTTGGAAAATCTTTCAGCGAAAAGGCAGGCACGCCTTGGTGTGTTCTAACTTCCGTTACGCTCCCTGTTGAGTATACTGAAGAAAGTTTTCTTGAGTAGACTAAGGCATCTGCTGCCGCATGTCCGTAAACGAACCCGCTGAGAAAGTTATTAGCACTTTGATAAATGGTAGAGAAGTTCTTTTTAAGTCGATGCTTCGTAACTGCTGTTGGGTTGTTCCAATAAAATGTTTTTCACAGGAACTGATATGCTATGTGCATAGTGAAGTAAACTTACAGCATCCGCATTGCTGCCTACTGCAGTGTCTGACGCAGGGTGAGTTAGTCAATGTTGCGCTTAACTTCACTGTAAAGTTCCGTCCTATCAATAAAAAGGACGAGTTAGTTCGACCATAAAGGTTACCTTAACGACGTAGCGAGACACAGAAGAACATTCAAACTAAATTTATGGGTAGATAAATTAGGCTTGTACAGTTTGTGTATATCCGCGATTGCACTGATGTACATTGATAATTAGGCCGTTTTGAAGAAATGCATGCACCAGCAAGAAATACAGGATGCAGGAGTTGTGTAAACTCTTCATAATCCTCCGTCCTACGACCTGATTCGCTGGGTCCATTTGAAGTTGATTGACATTGGACCAGTCACACATGATTCTATGTGTATCCGACCTTTGCCCCCTCTGCCCCAGAACAATAGTCTCTAAACAGACAACGACATATCGCTAATATAAACTCTGGCCAAATTTCAAGTGGTTGTGACAAAATATCTACACGATAACAACAAATGGAATCGGACTATATATGTGTTATACATTGCACAAGAGTTGGTCTTGTCGACGGTGTTTCTTAGTAAATTTAAGTCAACCTGAAGGAGCTTTGCGACGCAGTTGATAACGAACCCAGTTTCGAGTTCATCAAAGGATTGGGTTTTGTTATGTGCTTAAAATACAGTACAGAATTGCCGTGAATCGGAACTGAACGTTGAATCGATACCCGGTTCGTGCCTCTGCTTCGAAAATATGAAACTAATATGGTAGTAACCATATTCTATTTGTATCAGTGTGTATACCGAGTTGCCAGACTGGTTTAAACATTTGAGCGTTCATTTCGTCAAACAATATATAGAATGCGTTAATGGCAGTCAAGTAACGGTGAGTGCATTGCATGACCCGGAGTGTACGTTGGCATGCGACGACTACACCACGCGTGACCACATTGCCGCAACAAATAATAACAGTCTATCTCTATATAGATGCGAGAGGAATGTGTCTGTTCACTGCCATCGTTACGTTAGAAGGACAAATGTACGAATATTTGAATTATACCACTGAGATTGGGTCCTGTCTGAGAATGCTCTAACAGTGCGAATAGGCTTAGGTGGATAAACTTAAGCACAGTGTTTTTTTGAGGCTGGGAGTGGATTTGCTAAGGGGCATATCTGTCTACGCAACAGGAGATGAAGAGTTCGAAAAATGACGCTCAGGATATGATAGCGTCCCGTACTTTACTTTTTGTATGAACACCAAGTTCACTTCCAGTAGATTTGTAGTACTGAAGGAGACTGGTTTGGCCTTAGACCGAGCGGTGTCTGCTAATTTTGTTGAGCTTGCTATAGCCGCACATGCGTGTTTGCGTACCAGTCGCATCACGGTAGCGTACGTATATATGTGTAGCGCACATCCTTGTAAGCGTTACTGTTGCCCAACAGATTTCTGCAACAGCAATGAGCTCTTCACTTAGGGATTTTTATAAGTTTATATTGATATGCGATTGAGTTTGTTGCGTAATTTTCGTTCATCGTACGGCTTGAATGGCGTGAGCCTTTTTTTAGTACTGGCAATAATTACTATTTTCCAGTAAGCCTTGCGAATCACCGTTTATATAGATCATTAGTAACTAGTATCATTAGAGGTTCTTTTTCCGTTGCGTTTCTTAACTGGACTCGCTGGCACCTTGAAACTGTATGTAACGACAAGCCAGCAGACAACAACAAGCACAATGAACGTACATTGGCAGAGACAATGCTAATGATGAGGTGGATGACAACAGTACGGCCATTCTGAGGAGAAACATAAGATTCAGTGTGTCGTTACAAGTTGCTATTACAACCGTTACAGCTCGATGTAACGTCAGAAGTGAAACTGTTGCAAAATGTTGGTATAGCAACAAAATCGAGGTAAGACAGGACAAGATTTGTCGTTGTTTAAAGTAGTAGGCCCCTTGACAAGATACAGATGCCTTCAAAAATAAATTTGGACTTGACAAAGCTAAAACCAAACGAAGATGAACCGAAGTAAAATATGAATTTTTATTAAAACGGTTTAAGCACTGGCGTGAGCTTTTTTCTTACCATTAGCAACAGTGGTCACGTATTCCGTCAATCAATGTTATTATGGCTCAGTGGGAAGATTATTTACATACAGCGTTAAGCAAACACGCTAGAAGAACTATGGTGATCAAGACTTTGGCTTATAATGTCTTCAAGGGCATATATCCCGCTGACTAGGTATAAGTAACCCACATACACTTCCCATTGAGGAGCCATAATACCATCGAAATATATTCATCTTTACATTTTTTTTCTTACAGCCCTGTGCATTAGCTTGTTAAACACGCAAATCGCAAAATATTTCCTGACGAGATGGACAATATGCGCGCACGAAAGGCGGTACAGCGCGCAGGTGATCAACCAAAATGGCAGCAAGGCTCTTCTCGGACATAGCTTGTGCCATGAGGTAACAACCCCCATAGCTGCTGTATACACAACTTAGATGCGTTCATTACTGTTTCGATGGGGTGGTCAGGAGAAGGCAGGTAACGACAATGATGATGATGATAAAGCCGATCTGAAATAATGCTCGTTCGTGTTATTAACTCAACGGTTCGTACTCACACTATGCGTGTGCACAATTATAGCGTGCTTCGAATTACCATGAAGTCATTTCAAAGCGTTTCGTTGATTCTGCACGGGAATTCTGCATTGACCTAAGTTAAGACTGTGACAGCAGAATGGATAGTTTAATATCTTTGCCCGCCGCACCACTGTTTTACCTTGCAGAGTTATCCAACTCAGCTTGAGCTGGATAATTGAATTATTGTCACAGCAGGCCTTGTAGGACCATCGGCCTAATACGGCTATGTTGCAGGCTTTCTTGGGCTCTCATTTATAATACTATTTACTTGTTGTTGCTCTTCGTTAACATCTTGGCGTATGCTAAAACGTAGTGAGCGTAACGAGACGAAAGAAAGTTATCTGGCTAAAGTTGAACGGAAATGGGGTGAACGTTTCTATCCTGGAAGGCGTCCTGCCTCCTTCAATATTGTCTAATTACGTAGTGCCAGCACGAACACATACCGCTTGCTAATGAACGGTCTATTCTGCTCTTGTTTAAGAGATTCAACCTGGATCGCGATACGTTTCGGGGTTAGCCAGCCAGTGAGTGGGCGCACCTGAAAATGTCGTGATAAGCTCCTAATGTTGACCTGGGTAGTTAAAATAATTCTCTCTCACGTAACGTCTAACGCAGGTATATTAAACAAAAAAAAACTTGAAGGTAAAACAATTCTTGTAATTATATATATAACCCGGTATTAGCGACTATACATTATGCAAGTATCCCGCATACACATTCTAACTGTTAATCGGTTTGTCTCTCACATTGGGCGGACAGCGCTTGTGCCGCTGATAAGACGCCCACAATTGGGCCCTTGACCTGTTTATTATCGACTGAAATATGTACACACGCGCGTTGACCATCTACGTTCCGCAGACTATTGAATACGCGAATTAAAGATCAACTATCAATAGATCTTATTGCTTTAAACTACGTAGCTGAAAGTCAAGCCAATACCGATATAAAACACCAACTTACGACTATTATGCGGTGGAGAGATTGCTGGCGACGAAGGATGAAGGAGAAGGACTCCACAATGATAAAAAGTGGCAAAAATATTTTAGGAAGAAGTAAAATAGACTTAAACACCCGTTATATGCTGCCTGATTACTATTCATAGTAATTTTAGTAATAGGGGCAACCGCTAGAAAAGCAACAGACGGAGAAGTTCAGGGACAGCTTTTGTAATTTCGTAGTCGTCTGTAGTAGTTTGGGTAACGCCTCCACCTTCGCTGATGGCTGTATCGTTTCAGGATTCTGACGCGAGAGGTGTTTATTTCAATGATCGGTGGCTCCCATCTGGTCGACTTCTCGCGGCGAATATACAACGACACGCAATAACGTTGCGTGAATGATTTGCACCACGTTATAGCGAAACTACACTTCGCATTGTGCCATTGAGACTGGTTATAGACTGTTGTGCTCCGCAGGCAAATTCGTTTCTATCGACACGTACCGTTGTGTAATTGCATTGTGGTTCAATGAGCATAGTATTGAGAATAGTATTAAGGTAAGTGGTATTGATAATGAAGCTGTACAACTGTAACCCATCGTAGTCTATCAGTTGTGATATCCTCGATTATCTTCGCTTATCCACTTCTTTCTTTACTTAGATATTATCGAATTGAGCATAACTAATACGATGCCTTTTGACTCTACATGACCACTAAGTGTGTCATCATAAGCCTGTGTGTGTTCGGGAAAATGGCCACTCCATACGCGACCACGATTAAATGATCAAAGAGTACCCACGTGACGGTCTGAGATGCCATTATCGAATAATGCGTCGATACTTTTTATCCAATTCCCTTGACGTACGTAGCGTATCGATCCGGCTAGGTGGCAGCAACGAGAAGATCAACAGTTCAGAGAAGCTACCAAGTAGTACATTATGTATGTAGGCGCGTAACCATAACATATTACAGAAATATGTTGTATCGTCGTAGAAATTCGCTTTCAAGACCTGAAGGGAAACATCAAGAATCAAATGTGCCAGGTAGCTACATCTAATTGCTACGTCTAATTGATAGACAAACGCTCGCGGTCGCGACAAACGTAGGTCCGATGTTGTGTGCGTATATCGTCGTTCACCTGACACACGTTCACTGCGATGTCAGCCGGTTGGGGATGTCAACAGGACGCATGGGCCTGCACAGCTTCTTCTTGATGACTTCTACTTGAGGGTGTGCATGAACTTATTCGCCTGTTCGTCCCCATACGTTTCCTCGGTACGTTTTGCCAGCTGTCTCGTGGCCCTGTCACAAAAGTCGAGTACATATATGTGTCGTGTACTATGTAGTCTCAAATGTGTGACTTTGCACACATCTTTGTCTTTATAAGATGGCGACGGCGGCGGCGGCGTCGCATGATTCGAATTTTCTAAGAGACATGGGAATAGCAGCTCTAGTAGTAGCAGTCGACAGAGTAGATAAAATAAAAAAAAATGGGTTAGAAAGCTGCCGAGCGGACTGGTGAAATGTAAGCATGTAGCCGAGTGTAAGACGAGCAAATACGCAAAGGAACAACACGAGTTAAGGCGGCAGGCGAAATGCATCAACATCACGCGCCCCTTTGTAAAATGCCAGGCAGCGTGTTGCTGCTTCTGCCTCCATGGGTCGCTCTTGCACGAATGGTCGCCAAGGATATCGGATAGTCTTGTAATATTCTGTTCTTTAGCCCAAGATCTTGGCTACTATTGCTGCTGCATTATTCGTTCCCCCGGGCAGACATCGGCGTGAGAAAATCTCGGCCATTACGTCCAACTTCTGGATTAATTAGATTCCTATGTCCCATATGAATGATAATACCACCATATCTGACTAACTGTCACATTCTGTGTGGAGTCTGATTAGTCCCTTTTAACAAAAAAAATTCCTGTGAATTTGAAATAAGGACGTACGTATGGTCGATGTCTACGAAATGCTAATGGTAATTTAGCCTACTAGGCGCATCTACAATGTGGCATGCTGCCGCTGAGGACTAACTAACAGTCAACGCCTGACAGCGGAATATATACTGGGTATATATAGCTTGTCTCCTCGGTATCTTTCCCGTACTAATCCTGGACATTTTTGGGAATTTAGCCCTTTCAAAGTTTTCGGTTACTTATCTATCTTACTTCAGCTAGCCTGATTCCGATCGTCTGCAGTTAGTTGGGTATCTCGAACTCCCGAAAGATCTCTCGCGGTATGCTCGTTCACACATGCATAAACTCACGCCCATTCACCGATAGACATAGTAAAATAGCAGACGCCGGTAAATCTACACAACTCCACCTGGTTGAGTAAGTAAAGAGAGAAAACGACGAAAGCTAAGCGGTTGCGACCGCTTGAGTGTTTTGGTAAATTAAAGTGTTCCCGGTTGACGTCCCGTACGCAGAGGCTACAGAAGTAGAAAAAGCGGCTGCATGGCACGGCAGACTACCTTCTTTGTTATAACCCGGAACTAACTAGTTTGTCTAGCTGTCGTACTATGTCCTACGTTGGTTCCCGAGAACCTTAACTATCGTGCTCTTGGCACTGTGGATTAGACTGCTGACGACCACATATGTTCGAGGTACCGGTGACATGCGGGGTTTGAAGGACACTTGTTGGACCACAAGGGCAATTGGTTAGCGGACAGTGTCGAATTGCGAACAGTGATGTCGTCACAACATACCATCTGAGCCAGAAATAGCTGATAGGAAACTACAGAAAGGAGCAATCGCTGTCAGATGTCACTTCGGCGATTTGCGTGAAAGGGCAAGAGCTACGACCGAGCAGATAACCGGCAGTCCGCTTCAGGAAACAAGCGTCTCCAGCGTTTCCGTAGCCGTTACAGCAGGACGACTCAAACTGCAACGGTAATTAGAAAGATCAGAAGATAATAACAACCTTCGTGTATGGCTCACTAAGATTAAATCGATCAAAGTAGGCGAAAGGGAGACGTCATGTAGCGGTCGTATTAAGTTATACTATTTCTCAAACGACTTAGACAAATTAAATGTCGGTTCGTTTGTTCGCTCAAGCACAGTAGCCACGCGGCGTTTAGGCTATAGAAGTGTGATCTCTACATCTATGTCGAGCTAGTAGGTAAGCCTTATGGAAACCGTAATGTTCTTCAGTTCTACAGGCTAAGCGAAATCACTACCTTTCCTAGCAAAACTTTCGAATCTGTCCTACTAAAGGCCTTAGCTCCATGTTCGAAGCTCGATACGTTCTACGCCTTTTTTGGTCGTCCGTTACTAAGTATTAAATTACGATTAACACTAGAAGCAATTTCTCTGCATTTGCCGTATGGTTTTTTGTTTTTAAAATCGTTACAGAATTTCATTTCTAAATCATATATATATATATATATATATAATTAAAAAATATAATATATATAATAATATATATAATGATTTCACCTTGCATGCCTGACATCATTGATAAAAGTCGAGCAGTGTGCTATCACATAGGCCTATAGGATTGCCTCCTTGCATACACAAAATTCGCATACCTCGTAATGCGTTTCGCTTATGGATATTTAAATAATTACTATCAGTTGAGTAAGGGAGAGCTTTAACCAGAAACCCTAGCCACATAGACCGTAGGGAGGACCCCGTCATTCATAGGAACCTAATCGTTTTCGAGTAAGCATACGTTTATATTTTCTCTAATACATATCGATTGCGGAAGCAATTGTATCTTCGATCTTTGCTATTAATGAGACGATCATCACATAATTGGATATGGCAACTAGTGAATCTATGGGGAGCGTATCAGTTTGAAGATTGAGCGTCTTGTTAATCACGCGACGAATTAAACTGAAGGAATAGAATTCTGGTTGGAGCAACAATAACCCTGCCTAACTGTTTCAGTCTTAAACACAATTCGTCTAAAAATAAATAGTCGTGAAAAAAAGTTCACTTAGAATGGTAAAGCTTAGAAAAGCTCCTGTTCTCTCGCTGGATTGAAAGGTAATTATCTGCCAACTTTTCAAGGTGGCCTAGCTTTCAGCCAAGGCTCAATAACAGACGCACGAGGCTCAATAGATGGCGAGGTGGTCGCGTTGGCTGACTTCGAAGACGGAGCGAAAGACCGAAAGACGTAAAAGGATCAGATACGTCACAAGGAGTAAAACATTTTCTTCCCCTTTTAACATCGTCGCCGGCCATTTGGTACCTGGTCGCTGCTTCTGTTGCGATGCTTAGGTCTGCAAGCCAAACGAAAGCACTTACGAAGTCGCTTCTGACACTAACGCATAAGGCAGCTGGCGCCTTCGCTATCGCTCAAGCCCCCATTTCATAATAGCGAGCAGAGAGCGAGCACTGCTGCGAGTATCGACTTGTGAAGGCGTTGTAAATGATAGATTCGGTTATCTGTAGCTAGGTAAACGAACTCGACGTAAGTACGAATGAAAAACAAACTGGGACTCAAAAAGGTAGTGACTGAGCTAAGGAAGGCTGATGCAATGCGTGTCAGGGGTGATGGGATGGAAACGACTCTGAAACAACGAGCCAGGCCGCAAAAGGTGGTCACATCTTAGGGACCATTAGCACCAGAGACCAGTATGAGAACAAGCAGGTAAAAGTCAGGAACGGCAAGGCGAAAATAGAGCTAACCTATCCCCCTTCTGGGTCGAAAGTCTAGTCTAAAGGGGACTCTGCTAGAAGAACCTACTTGTCGAGTTAGATTGGCGTCGAGCGCGAAAGTGTGTGCGCGAAATTTTTTTTTTTAGTCGGTAACGCCTTTATCGCACAATCGTCCATGGGAACAAAGTGTCTGATGTGGTAAAAGATAAACGTGTATGGCGGCACTTATCCTCTGCTGTCTACGCGTAGGACGTGAATGTGAAAAACGGTCAGGTTAACAAAATGATATGTGTTATCTAGCAGTTTTAGTCCTGCGGTAGTTATACTAAGTAAAACTCAATCGAATGAAGCAAGACGTACGTAAACGTAACCGCTCCTACGAAATACCGCTGGGCACACTGACACTGCGAGTGAAGAAGACAATCAAGTCGCATGAATAGCGTCGGGTCCTAGCTTGTCCTGCCTAAAGGAAAGTAAAGTAAATCAACGGAGGAAGAGTACGCAATATAATATACTGGATGGCAAGGACTAGTTGCACAGATTATTCCGCTGATTACAATTCATGAGAAGCCTTTATTCACAGACACTGTGCAACAGTAGTACAGTACATGACGAAGCAGAAATGTCCTGAAACAATTCTCTATAAGCATATGGTGAACTAACCCAAAATTTAATATTCAATCCAAATCCAGCTGTTTTTGAGGATCTCTACAATAGCAAAAAACGATTTGTGCAGATATATTGCTAGTTCAGGCCTGAATCCTCTATTGCAGGCCACGAAAGTATCCATTTTCGGACACTCTAAGTGCCCTTGCAAGTAGTTCTTTGGTTCTAAATCTTTCAGTAATGCATCCCTAATCTCTTATCACCGGAAGCCACTGGAGCGGACGATTTTGGAGGTGATGCGAGTACGCCGGCTATTACAGGATTGAGCTAATACTATATAAAGCCTTCTTGACCTCTTTGAGGAAATATATTTCAGGAAGCCTTTTAAACAGGTCTTTGAAGACGTCCTCTTCTCCAATACATACAGCTTCATATCAGACGCAAAGTATGAAAGCTAGCGAGGTCTAATTTTAGACGTCGAGAACAAAACGCGCTAGATAGCGCTTCCGCTATCGTCAATAACCGCGCACCGGTTTGAATCGTGATTTCCGATCCGTCTTGGTCTTGGCAAATTTTCTCTCCGTGTCGCTTTAGCTGAGATTATTCGCTAATTCCTCCTAATCGTATTAATATCGGGTACTAATTTCAGCCAATGACAAAAATTCTGTTCAACAGGGGCATGAGCTTTAGGTATAGAACCAACAATGTCAGGGACAATGGTTTTTTTTTGTCATATCAGCAGTATCAGTGTAAGAAGTAATAGCATACACCGCTTACCCTTTGTACTTGCTATCGGCCTACGTCAAAGAGATTTCTGCTGCCGTGACGCTAGCGGAGTTTTTGCTTTGCAAAACAAAGCAAATATACTAACAGTCGCAGATTACCCCCAGAGTAATTCGTCACGGCAAAAACTTCTATATATGGCGTTAGAATTTCTCTTTTGCGGATATTTTATTCCCTCGGTACTATTGATAGGATAGGGAATTTGCACAAAACAACCCATTTTTATTGTAGAACTCTGCAAAAAAGTATTCAGCTTATGGATAAAGGTCGGCTTCTGATCATTTGAAGCAAAATGTGGTTTCTTGCCAAGTCAGGCTTTTGCGTCGGCGACGTCAACTAATTAGATTTAGTCGAGAATTTGCAGACACCGCTTAAGCTGCCCCGTGACAGACATCGGATTAACACACATGGTATCTGTATATAAATTACGTTTAAGACGCATAGAGAAAAATACGCTGGCGAAATGTACGTTCCCATACACACCAGGTTTAAATGGCTACGTATCATATCGTTTCCGAATAATGCACGAGTCGTACGTGCCGCACACGAGATGTGACCCATCGAAAGCTTTTTACGCTTGCTGTGGATACCAGTCGCCATGTTCTAGCTCAACTCTAACCATTGGTTAGTTAAGTTGAACTAGACCAACATGTCGGGTAAACCATCGTTTGGCCTGAACTATCCGAGTAAAGTAACTGCAATAGTAGCATTGCCCTGCGTGAACAACGAGAATCTAATCTCATATTCCCAGCATTTAATATCTGGGTATCTCTGTAATGGTCGCAGCCCCCTGTGATTGCCGCATCGCTATCATATATATACGCCACGTCCTTCCTGCAACTCTGAGAGTTAATCTATTCGAGGCGAGGGGAACCCGCGGAAACGTTGGAAAATGGGACTTCATGATAAAAGGTCTCTGTAAGAACAGTGGGAGAAACGTTCAGAAAGGGTGGCAATAGGTATGTCGAGTTTTACGTTATTAATCCGGCCTATCGTAGCTTGGCTTCGAAGCGGCCATTAAATCGGAAGAGTATACTTTTATTCGAATTCATTGTACTTTTGGGCTGCCAGGAAGAAACGCGCATGGCAAAAAGCGAGAGCAGTTATATCAACAAGAGTGTCGCTAGCATAAGAAGAATGTCAGGTTCAGGGACTCGTCAATGGCGTATGTTTCCATCCCCCTTCAGTGTCAAACGATGGAAAAACGAATCTTTCATGGTGAACTTACTTCTTCTTTATGCCGAAACCACTTCTGATACATTATTGTATACTTCGATAGCCTTGCATGTACATTTGTAAACCTATATGTGCGTAACAGACTTAAATACAAGAGTTCTATTAACAATGGCGCTTTCGTTAAAGCAATGACAAGCTTTTGTCATGCGCGGCCGGTCAATCAGGCCACCGCCAGTGGTGCTGTCTATACTATTGAACACAATAGAGCAACAGTCACCTGACATAAGCTGAAGGCCTCCTAACCTCAAAGAAGTCTTAAATTTACATCTGTCAAAATTTGCGCACAAATTAGTGAGGAGCGGTTTTCACCATGCAAAATATAACGGGGACACCTTGATACAGTTGTGTAACGTTATATTTCAAGGTTATAGCGTTAGCTTACGTCTAAAATGTATCGGTATAAAAGGTTTTATTGGCTAATATTACAATGCTTTTTAGTATAGTCATATACACATAGAAGGTAGGGATGGTCATTTTTATTTTCAGTACATACACTGAACGCACTGCCATCTATATGGTGAATTATTTATCCTGTTGTTGTAGAAATCTGGCCTTTAAATGGAGTTCCGACATCTCCTTCAACTCTTAAAGGTACACTTCAATCGTACCTATGGTTCTATGAAGCTGTGGCGGATAACGCCAGTATTAAACCATCAAACAAACACCATACACTTTCTTAACTAACCATTGACTTGATGCTGGTGTCCCGCTGAGTCCGCTCATCAATGTCGCCGTCATAGAAATTTCGTTTTCCATTACAAGTCACAACTCGGTGAAAGAACAGGTCAGTGTCACAATGTTGTTGAAACGAACGGAAGCTATCGTCTCTACATCCATTTCTGCTTATATCGTACGGCAGTGATTTGTTCATGTTTGTTTAAAATCATGAACGGCCAAACTCATTCGAATATCATAGTTCTACATTTAACTAAATGTAACTGCTAACTTTGAGATGGGTCATCAACTTTTTTTTTTTGTTCGCTATTCGCCTTTACAGGAACCTTTTGGCAGACAAAGTTCAAAGTTGTGTTCATTGAACTCGTTTAACCAACGGCTTATGAGGTTTCTAGAAGTAGAACCTCTACCGATATATACATAGCTGAACGTACCGATGCCTGGAGATGCAGTATTTGGAAACTAGCAGTAAATTAGGGGTTGAAACGAGATATGCCGCGCAAATGTAACAACGTGGAATGTATACATGCAAAGCAATGACAAGATTCACCGAAAGTAATGAAACGTCTGAGGTCATCATCAGGGGGGGGGGGGGAGATGGGGGTCATCATGATGAAAATGTATTATACACGTGATGAACAGAGGGAGGATGCAAATGGTGGTATTCAGTGATCACGTTAGAAAATTATCCTAGTGTTTTCTTTTGCCGCTACTGCTTCAGTCATCGTTGCTCCTTGGAAGCTGGCCGTCACGACGCGCGAGCGTACTACTCCAGCAGCTGTCGGCACGATTACTGTTCACGTATTATCTTCCACTATGTTCAAGTATTGTACACAACGACATCTGTGTGTTTGTGTCAACGCATGTATGTTTAGGGCTCAGAATTATTTGAAAACAAAAAGGTGTGAAGTTTTTCGAGGCGTAGCGGCAGAGTACAAACGCGGGAGGATGGCAGGCAGCTAGCTCAGTTACCATCGATGACGTATCCAGAATTTCAATTGCTACAATTTTCCCCATCATTTATGGCAATGAATTGTCATGAGTGTGGTCCTTTAGTCAAGGCCCTGGCTGAAATACACGTTTTTCGTTCTCGCTGAATGTGTGCTTAGAGATAACAACAATGCGTAGAATAAGCTCTAGCTGTCGTTAACGGTCGAAGATAATTATGAAAAGACCATATTACTTAACCAGCAATCTGGCCTTAGAAAATAACCGTAATGCTTTTATTTCAAGGCTTTACAATTTTATGCAAAAGTAAACATCGTCAACGCAGTAGATCGTTGCATTTTGTCTGTCGTTGCTGATACATCGTTCGAAATGTACCGATGTAATCAAAAAATGACATTGAGAATCGCCGAAATGGTCCGTGAAATAGTTATGTCCATAGCACATCATTCATTCGTTAGATGTCGGGCTGTTCTACCGTCTCTATCATCTTTCGGCTCTGTTCTGATAGAAGCAGGCTTATTATTTCTGCCGCACCTTACAGAAGCCGTAAGCAAGTCCATGGGATACGTTCACGGATCTTCGAGAACAAAACAACCCCGATAGGTGGTAAGCACTAAGTAACATTTCGTGACTGAAGGAATCAAAACGTGTTTGCCAGTTTTCACGTACTCCACATTGCCAACCATGCCAGCAAATACATATGTGTACGTAGGAAAACAGAATGCATATATGTATATATATATGTGTGCCATTGCAAGTTCGTGAAGTACACAATATTCTATATTGTGTAAATGTGTTTTCCGTAGCTTTTACTTAACTATATTGCAGCAAACAGTTGTTAGTAATAGCGATACTTATACCAAATTTTTTAAACTTGTTCTCATAAATATTAAATTAAATCATAAATAAAATATATATTGGTGTGGGTGGGTACGTTTCAGTATGTAGCAACGGTGTTCTGTTCTGTTGTTTTTCGTGGTTGATTTTGATTGCGTCTAAGTTAATAGCACAAAGAACAAGGAAGGTGAAAGAAGACGTAATGGCCTTGTCAACTAGGGTTCTGTTGTACATTTGGTATGCAGAGCTTACCCACCAACAAGGCCAACTCCATTAAGATTTTTGGTCCTAACTCTGTATGATTTTGGATGTCCTAATTGATTTTTGTGTGCGAACGATATCTCTGACCGCATCGCCCGCCACTGCTAGGATTTAACTGTGTTTTTCAGTCAAGAAGTTGTTATATATTCGAAGGACTAACGAGTCTGATCTAATCCTCATAGCTGCATTCCGAGATAAAAGGGTTATAGTTTAGTACTGGCGAAAGGCCACCCTGTCATTGCTAATCGTAAAGTGGAGAATTTCCGTTAGTATAACGGCTGATGCCGCCGACGACGCTGCCGTTTTTGTCGCGAGTGCGGGATCCGTTTGCATAGGCGAAATAAGCAGCACTTGATAATGTTATTACCACTTACATGTAAATGTACAGTACGAATGATTGTTGATGATACAATTGCTAATGGACGCCCGGCTGGCTAGCTTTATAGATACAGAAATACGTCTCGAGAACCGTATGCAGAAACGAAGAAGCGTGGTATACGCCGACTTGAAGCCAGTACACTAAATCGACTCAACGGTTGTCTAATTTCTCTTGCCGATCTCTTTTGAAAGCATGTTAGTTAGCCAATTATTTCTCCTTAGACGGATGATGATGACGGTTCTGAACTCTTCAGTATAGTACGCTGCTCGTTTAACCTACCACGAACGATTTCCGCCATATTTAGTGCTGCAACCACCGTCACCTAGCTAGCCTTTAATCCTAACCTTAGCGTCTCCTGAAAGCGAACATTTATGGAGGTTTCTGTCCTGTGTAGTGCAAATCAATGGGTCTGTTTTGGCAGCGTACCTGACAGCTAAGTCCCTAAGGTCAAAACACGACACGAAAATAGCTAACAACTTTCCTATATATTCTACATTTAATAACGTTTCTACATACTATAGATTGTCAATCATCGGAATGTTCTATTCCACATTATCGATGTGGCAGGTAATTTATACACGTTTTGTTTTTTATGATACAATAAAACTGATAGCCCCAGATTAACCTCATACTTTTAATAGATTTAGCGTAAGAAGCCCAGTTCCAACTCAAATAGCAACTCGAAGAACCGAAGCCAGAATCACCTATAAACATTGTTTTACCAGCTGACCGTATCAGGAGAGTTTATCCAGTCTCTTTTGAGTCACGTGGTGCGTACAAGTTGGAGAATCTCCCTAAGACAATGCTTTACATCAGCACTAGACGTATCGACTAGGGGAACAATCCACAAGGTTACTAACTTGAAAACATCGAAACTGCTTTATCTGTAAAATTTCACGTTAATATATATACATTTAATGAAAATACTGTTAAAGAGGAGCTGGGGGAACGAAATCAGGACAAATCAACTACGTGTAAAGGTGAACAATTTCAGATCAGACGTACTTCGGATAGTCGATGAGGTTAGTACAAGCCCAATGTCAATCGAGGTTTTATTATCATTATGGCTGTGAGGTGTTGCCGTACCCCTGTGGCGATCTGAAATTTTATTATTCATTTATTATTATGAAAAATTAAATAAATGTAAAAAATACTAAATTGTGTATAATTAATTTAGTTATTCTATTTGATATTATCGTAAGGTTAGTTTTTGTGACATTTGAGTTTGTCGCGAAATGAACGTCTCCTGATTTTGAAATCTGTTGCACCTATGATTTATATCCTTTAATAAAACACTAGGGAGAAGTTGATGTTAACTGGCTACTTTAACCAATGAAAAAATGTGACAGAAATAAAAATTCGTTTAAAAAGCGTTCAAAGTAGCGTATGGACATGCTCGTCATCTATGTGTAGTACGCTCCATTCCCATGCCTACTCAGTTCAGAATAGTTAGTTCCGTCGTAATATATCTATTAACCATGATACCTATTAACCGAACAAACAGGCAACCTCATTTGCCACATAAACTGCAAGCACTGGTGGGTGCTACGTGGCAGCCGATGGGGCTGGGGTATTTTGTTTATGCAATCGCCCATACCCGGGTTCCCTGGAAGAGGCTAGCCACAGCCAACGGCATCCACTCTGCAGTCTCCCATAGTCGTGATCGGGACTTTCGCTCCAGAAACGCAAAAGCTGCACAAATCCCGCTATGCACATATCAATAGTACGAAAATATGTACTGTCTAAGTTGCGCACATACAGGCACATAGCTTTCATACATAGACACACATTTCAGTGAGCATGTACGTCCGTCTATCAAGCAACACGGCATGTCTAAGACATATGCAACAGCTGAGAATAGCTTTTATGAGCAAAGCTAGACAACTTCATCAAAAAGACAGCCTTAGAGATCGTACACATAGTTTTATTATATTTATGCCATGCATATACAGGTTGTCTGTTGGAAGGAGGTCATGAAGTTCGAACGGCGAGACATATGTATTTATGAGATGAAGCTGTTGTTTTGTTGATGCACAGATGTAATTAACACTTCGGGTCATTTCGGAAGAGGTCCTAAGGTTGTTATGCCAAAGCAGGAAGTAAGATAAAATTTCAGCATTTTGATTGGCCTCCAGGGTATACTGATGGCCGAGTCAGAACTAAAATAACAGCGTTACACAAACAAAGCGCTAATTATTAACCCAGGCAGCATTTTCTTATTACGGGATTAATCTGGTCCTTTATCATTTGAATGATTTAAATGTTGCAGCAGCAACTGCTATCGGGTGTACTTCACTCATAGAACATAATAAGCTTGAACAATGTTTCTCTTTACTTAACGCTTTCAGGTAAGTATTCTCTATTGTATTACTGAATGTCCTGATCAATGTAACCAAGTTTTGAATCGAGATGGATATGCAAAAAGTAGAATCCTTTGTTAAACCTTTTAACATACTTTAAATAAGAACAATATGTAGCTTTTATCTTTCTATAAAGTAGAGACAAGTTGTCGTTCTATCTGGCCTTGGACAACCATGATTCGATTGGGCGTACATGTGAAAAGATGTAGATTAATTATTTTGACCAAGCAAGGTCTATTTTTTTCCGGTTACTTACAGGAAGTTATGGGATCGTTTATGATTACTGCATAAACAGTATGGACTTTCCGTCCCATTGACCTTAGTTTATTTGACCGTTGTGCTGCGAGGCTTTTGTTTGATCAGAAGCGTGGCCTTAACTAGAACTGTACCGCAGGTCATATCGGTGACAGAAAAAAATGTGTTGGCTTCATAACCTAAAGTTTCTTCGAGCATATTTTGAGCCTCAGTTGGGTGCTAGCAATCCCACAAACGATTTAACTCTTCAATCTTCACCCATGGTGACGCTGTGTTTGACAATCGTGTATATCAGTACATTTCTTACTTGTAATATGGCGAAAAAAAATGCCCGTGGTACAGTGGGGCACGGGTATTGTCGAATTTTACAAGGGCACCAATGTTGAGTAACCACACTTACAACAACTTTTATCTACAGAAATAAAGTTATCCCGACATGAGGTTATGTAACCAAGATAAACTGATTAGCTAAATGCTCTAGGCACTGCTTTCTGTACCCTAATTCTAATAATTACTCCAAGCATTGCGAGTGATCACGCAATGAAGCGTGCTCACGCTCGACCCGGGCGTAAAATTAATTAACAGATACATTTTCATTGCGACGATTTATAAGCCTGACTTCATTAAAAGTACAAAAGCTCTAATGTTTCGGCTTTGTCTAGTTATGATAATTGTAGTTATTTAATTATGAGTTTCTATACGGAGCGCCTGTATGTTATAAGTAGCTAACTGTAGAATGACTGGAGCAAATAAAAACGCTCGCGAATGCTATGACATTTAATAAAACAACGCCCTAGAACGTCGATTATACGAAACAATTGTTAATAAAGCGAGTAAGTTTATAAGTGAGACCTTTAGTTCAGTGAGTTTGTTCTTTGCAGCTAATTAACTTTATGTTTGTTAACTAGCACGAACGATGGCGCGCGATGGATCTGTTTTTGATTTTTATTCCCTTCGCAGATTTTCAGAATTCGACGGGCTTTTCCGGTCGCCGAGTCTATGACATATTATGAAGTGCAATAGAATTTGAAGAAAAAAATCCGTTTGGATTTAGATATCTATGACAGATTAAGTAATCTATTCACATCGTTGGCTCCAAATATAAAAACGTTTATAGAATCTAAACCGGCAGACACTTCGCTGGCTCGGCTTAATTGACCCACGTAGAGTGGAGTGGGTATTAAAAGTAGTAAATTTACAGCCGGCGCTGCCTTTGGCGTATTCTGTTGTTGAGAAAGCTTATCGTACTTATAGAATACGGACACTGAAACGTAACCGATTAAAATAAAAATCCCAAGATTTAATGGAAGCACGAAATCAAAGTTGCCTCATCCGCCATGTACGCACGCTCACACACAAACGTATTCTGACCATATCGCCTAAGCGACACACACAATTAAAGTTAGGGCAATAACAACTACCTTTATATGCTTCTTTTTCGTGCGCCTTATTAACAATGATAATTATAATCAATCGAATTGAAAAGTGAGCCAGCTACTTCTGTTTTAGCTGTGGTTTCCCAGCTAACATTCATTTTCGACGTGACACCATATGCGTTATCGCGAGGTAATAGTCATCACGCAATGACAAATCGTTCGTGGGAAACAGGCCTCTGAAGATAAATAGAATCCCTTCGAAAATATTGAACAAAATAATGCGTCGTCATCGTCACTTTTTTTATTTTCAAATTTTGCATTTTTCATTGCTGTCGTTTCCTTTCTAAGAATGATCGATTGTGGAGAGCTTTCCTACTCACAGAAGAATCACAATGGGCGCGCAAAGCCTATATCGGTATATGCGATGGAAGGTCTGTTGACGGATGGATAATAAGAGGGATAGGAGCAAGCCTGAAGCGCACAGCCGATGATGCTACTATCATGAGCTTAACACTATGATAGGATCACTTTGCGCTAAAGTAAATATTACAAAGAAATAATTCCGTCAGGCAAATTCTTTTCATTTTTCTTCGTACTACTTCACCAAACATCATCGACGCTAGACCTCGCTGCTGCAGAAACCTTCTGCTACTGGAAACTTGGTTCATTTAGGAAGGATTCTATTATTACAGCGTGGGCACAAAAAACAAAGGTATGGTTCAACTCTACAGGTATGGAAGTTTACGCAAGTTATCCCTATACGAATTACCGTACACAAGAGCCACTATTAAAATTGACATTGCGTTGAAACAGGTTCTTCTGTTATTTGTGGTTACTTTTAGTGATCCAGCCGCATGGGCAAATGCCCAGTGTTTTAGCCCATAATAGACTGGTAGATGTCCCTTTAGCTGAAAGGGCATACGTTGATGTACATGCCAAGTTATGGCAACATCTGGATCGTGTTGCACGATCGAGACAGACGTACCTTGAGAGACGTGTGCACCTCAACGTCAAGTCTCAGAAACGATCGTCGTACCTATTGCACTTCGTAACTACGTAGTTGAAGCTTTATATTATTGAACTCGCTATGAGTATGGGTCCACGCACGAGCTGAACTGCTCATTCGTACCTATGGGGCGACCATGCACGACACCATACTGTGCATAGCTCCATGATCATTGTTGTTGTTTTTGTCGTAGTAATGCTGTATGTAGATTTTTTTTTGTAATCAAATGCTATAACACAGCATGACATGTATAAACTGGACTTTCGTAAACAATGCCCTATTACATCTCAAGTTCCAGCTGCGTCTCGCTGAGAGATATGCACGAGACAGATAATTACGAATGATAGCAGAGTGTCAATATCCACAGGCGAATTTTACTGGCGACTATTACGAGAACACTTCCCTGGTTGATTACGATAGGTCACTTGTTGACAAATATGAATTTCTGTATGGTAGAACACGTTTTTCAGGGGCAGTCACCTGCTGTTTCATGGCACGATTACAAAAGGAAAGTTAATTGAAGTGACATAAAATGTTGATATTATGTGCCGGCCGAAGCAAGCGATGTCGTACTGCGGGCCTGCCAGGCAAGGACCGAAGCGGCTTTGTCTCACTAGCGTTCGACTGCAGCTGTGAGTTTGATTTTTTTTTTTTACTATTACAAAACAATAGTAGGATTATTGAATTTTTACGCAAACAAACACTGAAAAACAAAGAAAAAAAACATTGCAGTGAATAGCCAAGTGCAGATTGGGACAAGTTGCTTTCAGTCTGCCAGGAGGCAGATGGAAGTAAATGACTCAATGTCTAAGACACATAGACATTACTATTTAAGAAATAGCAATCTCATTTTTATCAGAATGCCGTGCGTACGATGCATGTACATTCTTACACAACGATTGCTATCGCTACCGTTGACCTCCCTATTAACTTTTTTTAGGCGTTCCGTTTTTGATCTATGTGTTGCCTCCTCAATCGCAAGGTTAAGGGAGATTAGATGAAGATAGCAAAAGCACCGAAACACAAGTTTTAGGGTCAATGTGAGCCTTTTTTTTTTCACTGTAGTGTAGCCAATACTTCCACCGCTGCTAGCTATATTTTTCACTATCCAGCATCCCTAAATACTTCATGAAGTTGTAATGTTGCGATGGCAATGATCGGTCCCCACATATCATTAGTAATTTTCTAAAGGCAGAAATTAACATAAAGATTTCCTTTATTCAAGTAACCTGTAAAACGTGAAGTCAATTTATTCAATAGTACATACATCAATATACAATACTTCACTGCAGGAACTTAGGTCTGCGCTTAGGTAGAGGCAAGGATTACTGAGTTCAGTTTGACATCTAAAGTTTAATATTCGGAATCAAGAACCGATTTTTACATCACGGTACCTAATCGTGGTTAAGAGTATATTTTTTAAGCCTTACTTAGGGAATACTACCTGTCCCACAGCTAAATATTACAGCAAAGTTCTCCATTCAAGGTAACTGAAAGCGGCTACATGGTACAGATCCTCCTAAAACGTTGATTGACTTTGACTCGGCAAGAATCTTTTTCAGGCCTTATGTGGGACTGCTAAAACCGTCGCAGACTGATGCTTTCTGAGACTAACTCTTCATTTTCCCTTTGTCTCGCGTTGTTCCTCACATGGCAGGATCCTCCCGCGTTATTAGCACTGCAAATACAAGTTTTAGTTGTTTACAACATCGTAGCCATTGTACCGTATACAACTTCGTGACGCCAGGGCGCTACTGAGTTCTGATGCTACTATGAGGCTTTAGCGGCACCGACGAATGTCAATGATCACGATTACGGCGATGATTATGATGACGATCGTTTCGCAAGCAGCACCATTCCATAAGGCTGAAGCAGCGGCTGTAGCCTCTACGGGAGCATCAGCTGATCGGCTGGCTAGAGACTCAAACGATGCTAAAGCTGCCTCCCTTCTGTTTCTGCACTGAAGCCGCGGCTGGTGGCGCTTTTTTGACACCAGCGTTGGCGTTAGACCGTAACTTCGACAGCGACAGGCTTGTATCGCCTATTCAGTCCCTATTACCGTCAATTTAATTTAGACACAGGAAGGCAGGCACAACAATAGCCCAGCACGGCCGTAAATAGTGCCCAGTATTAAGACTAGTGACCAGTTGCTGTATATTGGCTTTGTAAGCAGGACCCACTGTGTGGTCCTGTTGGTTAGTCTATGTATGCGCATTTGCGAAAGCATATGCGAGCGTGTGTTGACAACGCTGCATTCGCCGTTGCTTCCATTGACGCCGTTACCAGTTCTACTGAAAGAGAGTTAGTTACGCATAGAGGTCATAGTAATCAATGTCAGTGATGTCGGTGTTCTGGCCGGCGCTGCACTACTAATGCTGGTGCGACCTGGATGATGCTTTCATTCTGCTACAGCTGCTGTTGGTAACTTTAACAACAGGGGGCGAAGTTGCCTCCCTGTATCACATGCTGTCCTATTACGATCACCGCCGTAAATCTTTGCTATCGTCGCCGGAGCCGCCACCAGCAACAACAGCGATACTAGCGTTATCGTCTGAGTCAAAGAGTTAGCGGCGGCGGGCAATCATATCGATTCGCACACACGGAGCACACAACAACAACTCGGCGACGCTAGAGCATCCGTGACGGCGACGGTGACAGGTTACGCCAGCCGGCATATTGCGTTCGTAAGTTGTGTCGATTTCAGAAAAACTTAGTTCTGATAGCCAGCTGTTCTTCTTTATTATTTTGATCTTCTGGAAAGTCTTCGTTGTCATCACGACAACTTGCTATTTTCGCTCCAGAACGAGAAGCGTTCGCAAAAGCCGCCCTCGCGGTTGAAGCTGACGCCGCCGTTTCACGCATGTCTCACTTATCCCCGTTTCCCCCTGTGTGTTACACTATAATAGTGGTCGGTACTACTACTACTACTACTACTGCCGCTGCTGCTGCCACCGCTCACTACGCGTCTATGGTATGAGTCTATTGGGCACAAACGACTATAGCGAAGGTTCGTGGCACACGATCCTCTCCAGCTCCACGATACCAGTCCAGTCGTTGGCAGTGACATGGCATAGCAAGGTGAAATAATCGCGTGCAAGTAGCTGCATCCGTTCGTTTCGATTTATGTGTCTGCGCCATGCGTGGCCTGTTGTATCTGTGCGTATCCGACCGACCGACCGACCGAACGTCACTGCTGTCTGGGAAACGAGTGTTGTTTCTTCTGCACCGGAGCGCAGCGCGCCACACACGCTTTTGACATCGGCAACGACGGAACGTTCTAGCTGCCGGGAGAAGCGAGGCGTGGGGGTGTGCTGTTGCTTCTCGACATCGTCCACTTGATGGCCAGAGCTGGACAGAGTCCGCGCCGGCTGATTTGCTGGTCGTTCCGTCCTATTCGATTCTGTTTACCTCCTTATTCGCCGTCGGCAAAACCAGCTTGCGGAGAGTCCCATCAAAAGGTTCCAGTTGCATAGCGCCGCGTCAAATAGGCAAATACAGCTACGGAAGCCAACCACCACCACCAGTCATAACTGTCATCAAGCGTTATAAATAACCACAGTATAACCATCGAGGTTATTGCCGTTGGTGTTGTTGTCGTCGTAATCAACGTCGGCCAATTGTGCCCACAGCAAATGCTGTGGCTGAAGTTGAAGTAGACAGCTCACCATGAAGAACGCGTACGTCATAATAGTACCCATACGCGAAAGAAGAATGGATTACATTAGCCAGCGTCGTGTTTAGTTTGTATATGTGTAAGCAGGAGCGTAAGCTCGTAGACAATGGCCGCAGGTTCGGCCAGTATCTGGTATAAGCGGATCGCTGCTGTTCGGAAAGGGCCTATCTAGCCGAGGGGTCTGCCTTCGTACATAACAAGAATCTGTGTCATCTGTTCGACTGTGACGAAAATGGCTTCTCGCATATTTTGTTATTACTATTACTTGGATATAAATGAAAAAGTCAATAAGATTTACACGTGATCGCAAGCGAGTACTAATTCCTGTACATCGATAGAGAAGATCAACAAGTCCATGGGCTGGTAACTAAATTACTTTGTTTATATCGGTTTCTCATTGGACACAATGGATGAGTAAGTGCGACAACCGGGTCATAGTGATTCGTAGTGGGTGAGTTAGTGCCGCTTGAGGATAATGTTAGAAACATCAATAACAAAACGGATATTAGAGCAGAGCTGAGCAGCGGAAGGAATTGGATGACGGGTCATTATAACTGGTACGTGATGTGAGGAAAAGAAGACAAAATGCTGATTCAAATAACGTTTATATTAAATAGACGCAGTATAACAGGCTATTCATTGACGGGCTGTATTGGCTGAAAGCCGAGTGTATACGAAAATATAGGTTTTAAAAGTAGTTAATGACTGTTCGAAAGAGACGTTAAAACGCTCCGATCAATCGGCATATATTGTTGTGTCATCCTTTGCTGTCTTTGTGGGTTCTTCGTTGATTAAAGGAATACAGAGCTTTGTTCATGGTCATATCGTAGGCTCTCCATAGGCAACAGAAAATAGTTCCTGCACAGCTAGATAATAAGACATTGACTTTGAGGAGTTAAAACGGCTTTCTCAATGATCCGAGCCGGCCACACTCAAGCGGCCTTATCTGCCTTGTAGATGATTTTTATGAAAAGTATTCATTCTATTTTTACGAAGATACGTTCGCGTATGCTATGAGCGTGCTCGAAAATGTTTACCGCTAATATTTTTTCCAAGATACCGCTTTTTGGAGTGGCCGGTAGCACCTAGAGACAAAGCTCTGCCGCTCCGATGGCCTGTTGGTCATTGGCCTCTTATCTCAGATTTCCTTTAAGTATCAGCATAATCATGCGATGCTAAAAATGCTTAAAGTACTGCTAAATGTTCCTCTGTCCTGTACATTGAGCGAATAAGTATGATCATTTTACTGTAGTCACCGGCTTTGGACGGGTCAGTCTGCTTTGGACGGGTCGCGACGGTACGTCACTTCATCCGATAACTAATTTTATTATCAGACTAATAATAAGGCACAATAGCCAAGTTCATAAAATTCATTGTCTAAGCCTAATACCGCGATACGCCGTATTTAAATTCACACGAAAAGCGTTGATTTCAATATGGATCACTTCCTAATCGCTAATCTGGCCTGTCTGTCGTTCTTCGCTGCCATATTTCTATGTCGTATTTATACGTCAAGTACAGGTCACGATAAACAGAACAGTGCGCACGCTAGCTGATCTCTCTTTATCGCTATTAGGCTTTTTGTGGGGCAAAGCTAGCGGTTGCCAGAGTGATGTTGGCGTCATCGACCTCGTCATAATAAAGCTAAAAAAACTCTGCCTGGGCTCTTGTCAGTTCCCCAGCTCTGAGCTGCCTCGCCGCTACCCATATTGCATATAGCGGCGATGCCTCTACGTTGCCTGTTTTTGCATGGGCAGCTGCTGCTGGCAACGACCATGGTGACTTGGGTTTAGATGTGTTGAAATCATTGGACGAAAACATGGACGGTTAGGGGGGACGGAGGAGTTACAACGCTACAAAGAAATTTGCAATCGACCATTAGTGCTAGCTAGCTAGCTAGCTAGCGATGACGATCAATTAACGAAAGCTGAAAACGACGCTGGGATCGTAGCTGGTGAACGTTTACTTCGGTTCAACCGCGCTGTTTTTAAAATCAACCGTATCACTCTGTAAATAAATAATGGAACAGACATAGGCATTGAACAGTGATATAAACATCATACAATAGCCAGGGAAACTACTTGTTCATTAAAGGCTGTTTATTGCGATTATGGTGAAAGGTAGCCGCCTTGCAACGTTCTTGATTGCTACAACATCGCGATGATATATATATATATATATATATGGCAGACACCGGTTTTGTCAAGCGAATGAGTGTCATAGGCTTTTTATGATATTCTAGTTTAATACGAGTGCTTGTGAGAACAGAAACGGTTTTTCAGCAGTGGCGGTGGTACTTTCCGACTCGGATACCATACCGTCCGCTTATGAAGGCATCAGATATAGCTATCTGATCATGGGTCGGGTCCCACGTAAGTTCAGAGTCGACATCCGTGATGATGGACGACAAAACCGCATTGGATGACCGAGTTACTTCGGTTGGGTTGCATCTCGTTATGTTCTGTTCGGGGACGCCAGCTGCTGCCAATGCTGCAGCTACTACCGTTGCAAATAGGACGAATGCGAGAAAGGTGCAGCTATTGTCTCGCGCGCTATATCATACCTTTACTGCGAGGGATTATGCCAACTAAAGGGAGAACTGTTCTAATGGTCGGCCTAACCGGTCGGTTGCAGCAAAACAAATAGGGAATGTTCATAGAAAATCGCCATTGAGAACGCAGGGGGTAGAGCGGACGGCTGAAGGTCAAGCCCATAAACGACGCTAAACAAAAATCGTCTAGTGATTCGAGTATGTGTCATGGCTCTTCTCGTTAGTTGTCGTGGTGTTGCATCTGCTGCTGGTGATCGAACCTAGCACGTGGTCGCTATGCTCTACAAATTTACATACGGCTTTGTTTAAGTTAGTATAACGATTTGAGAAATTGTTTATCGTGTTATATAATAACAATATTAATGTACGGCGAGAAGGAAGTTAACAGTGGCTAATTTTTGGAGCGTTTGCTACGCTCAAAGTTAACCTCTATAACTTCGTAGTTGAAGTCGTGTACATACGTATATATGCACCGTACATACATATAATAGAGCTTTATATGAGAGCTTTAAGTGAGGGTTCTATTTGTGTATGTATAAAAGTGTATGACAAAGTTAGTTGTCAAAATTGTCGCCCTATTAACCATAGGCGGCACGGACATTGCAGGCATGAATACATCGAGCTAAAAAGGCCTGTCCTATTTTAATAATAATTATCCTTGCATCATGTTCTTAAATAACTTTATTTGTCTATAGATTTGTTTTTGCATACATTCAGCTTTCTATTCCAACGTATGGACGCCAATGATTACTAAAGGCATATTGTCTGATAGTATAAACATTTTTGATTGGAGTATTAAGATTCATATGTTTCATTCAGATCTATGCCTCAAAATGGTTAGATTTATATGCAGATATGGTACGTAAAGAGTATGGTTCGTTAGTCGGCAACGTAACGTTCAGCGAGCTTCTACAGACAATATATATACGCAATGTAGACGGAAACTATATTAAGGTTATTTAATTTAAAGGTTTTCCCAGCAATATTCCCATTATGCAGTCTATTTGAATGATCTTCAATCATATTGCAATCAAATTTGGAACATAACTTCGAAAGTATTTTGTCTCATATCGTAACGCGTTATGCTACTGACGTTGAGACGCGTTTTTTGTTTGTATTTAATAGATTCTTCTTCCGTCTTAAAGTTATCTGTTAACCATCTTCAAGGTTACGGGTTGACCTTGTAGGATCGTATCGGTCAGAATATCTGTGGACCTTAGTTATCGGACTAGTTAAATGACGATATTCAGCAATCCATCTGAAAAGATCATTTTCACTGAAAGGGTCTGTTATTACAAGCTGAAAATTCCGCTATAAAAAGTAGAGAGATTTCATCGCACTAACAAAAAATTATAACAAAACTTGCGCAAACGCTTAGGAAGGCAGTATAAAAAACACTCTGTCGTCGGTCTCTGCTTCACGTTCTCAGTCAGCGTTTGGCATAAAAAGTCGTGACAATTGTGACTGGTTCCCACGTGTATATATATATATAATCTTCTTTATAGTAGTGACATTAAAAACTAGTATAACTGGTCGTAAATCTTGTATCTATTATCTGTTGTAAAGTTGTTAATGGCTTGATGCTGGCGGTATACACCGGTCCAGCAATGGCTTCCTCGGCTAAATTTAGTCGATTATTTGCTAGTGACAATGATTATAATGAAAACGACGCTGTTTTGGTGGATAAATCGATGAATGGATGGATGAGTGACGGCGTGGCCGTCTCCACTGTTGCTAGGTTGACTCTATATAGTCGACCGCAACAGATACTCATTCCGTCAGTCCCAGCAGAATGCTTCGTATACAAGGCTTGCAAAAGAGGGAGATAGACTGTCTTAGTGATAGTATAGTTGTAAAGGCAGTGGTAGCAAATAGAACCGCTATATGGCGTTTGACCCCCTAGCCCTCCCCATCAAGCTGCTATAAGAATGGGGGAAAGGGTATGCTTCTGCGTTTTACCGACCTCTCACTATACGAAGCAGTTACCGCCGCTGCAGCCACAGCAGCGGGCGTAGCAGCAGAGATGACAACAAAAATAACGGGAACGAAGTAATACCAGGAACAGCAGTGTCCATTCGGCAACAGTTAAAATAACAACGCCACGTAAAAGCTAGTGGGAGGACAACAAACATACGAACACATAATGTTCCGCTAATGACGACAATGATTCTGATAACGTTGGTGGTATCGCTGGCCGATTGTTTTGACGCACTTGGCCCGCACATGCTAAGTAGATGGAACTCTATAATGCGACGTTGTTGCTATTTTTATTACTGCCAGCCTCTTGTTGAAGCTGCCGACACAGAGAGGGGACGAAGACGAGGGAGGGGATCCAACTTTTATTCTAGCCGTCTTCGTACGTACACACATATGAATCCTTTCGTTCGCTACTTACGCTTAGACTAGGCACGTATTGCTAAAACTTAATGTTAACAGAAGTATAGCGAAGGCTCGTGTGCGTTCACTGCCTTCAGACAAAAAAGGTTTTTGTAGCAGCCGTCAACATGTTGTTGTGTCATTGCTAAAATTGGTTACGTCGCCGCTACTGAAGATCGAGGCGGATTCGCCAGCTGAAGAAGAATGTTATTGAGTCTCATAGTGAACTGTACACATACAAAGCTTGTGGATATTCGACGATTCGTGTTAGCGGTACAACTGGAAGAAAGTCTAGTGCTGTCTCTACCGTATTTGCTGCCGTCGCCAGAGTTATCGCCGACTTTATATATATATATATATATATATATTGCACTGTAACGTTGTGTGCATTGTCAGGTGCTATTTTATTGGGTCCGATGATGGCCCTGGTCGCCGTCGCTTAATATTTACAAGATCTTCGAGCGACTATGCGTGTGATGGCCACAAATAGCAAAACGTGAGACAAGCTGGATGGTAAACAGTAGACGAGGCCGTTAGCGATAGATTGAAATTCTGTTTTTCCCACGATGTTTACATGGATTGAATATTGAAGTGGTTTGTGATTCTAAGTAAAGACAGGATATATGCGTCGTTCTGCTACGCAGGAGAGAGCTTTGATCGCAGTTTATATATATACACATATGTTGCTAGCACTTCCATTAAGATCGTTTCGGTTCTCGAATGGCGTTCTGTATATATCATAGACTCAAAGAATGAATAGTAAGGAAACAAGGGGTCAAATAGAAGGCCTGCCACGTAAAGAGATAAGCAGCCTATTTAAAGGGTTTGTCTAAGCATTCTAAAAACTCCAAAAGTAACTTCCAACTAATCACAAGGAGCTGTAAGGCGAAATTTAGATTCTCGATTGCCTACGAATCGGCTCAAACTTAACCCAAGACGGTAGTCAACAGAAAAAATCTACGAGGAATATACAACCAGAATGGCTTCTCGCTCCTGACCACATGACTATATAGATTAGGAAGGACCCCGCTGTAAACGCCAAATTTCAACAGATAAGGGCAAAATTGTTTACAATAAAGAAAGCGTCGGTTCAGTCTGCTGGCATTTATGAAGGCTGAACCGGTGAGAGAAAAATCTAGTGAATTTCAGCACTCGTTAGACGGAAAAAACGTACTAGCTAGTAATAGATTGTCACGAATTCGTCTCGAGTCACCGAGGCAGGACTTCATTGACGTGAGAATTTTATTGATGGCCGCAGCCAGCGTCTCGAACTGGAGACGAGTTTATGATCTTAGAAATGTCTAATAGAAACCGAGAAGAAAGAAGATGGTTGCCAAATGAAGATGAGATGTTGAGATAAACGCAACATTTTTGAACAAAAAAAAGTAGGATTTTTATCTGTCGTTGTCCAAGATTTTTCCTTTGCTTAGCATTCTATGTAGGGTAAAAAAAAAGAGCGTTAACAGCTATTTAGATAGTGACAATATTAGTCTACGATGTATATCTTATTGCCAGTATCGTGCACCTAACAAACCGCAAAAACAATCCTTAAGCAATTCGTGGTGCGCTGATATGGGCTTGTCTCGTTGCTGCTAGTTTTCCCTATAGAAGAGCAGTGTGTTAAACGTGTGTAGCATTGCTTCAACATGCGAGATTGCATATTCAAATCGTATATTGCAGTTACTTAACCGCTCCATTACAGAAAGGAACAAGCATCTAACGATTGCAATTGAACGTCTGTCACGATCATCAAATACGTTCTAAATACCTAGTATACCTTTGAAATCAATTTAAAACGAGTGACGGCATAACATGCGTTTTTAGGGGACGTTTCTTACTGCTAGTAACTATCATTACTATAATCCGATTGTTGTTGGCTACGTCCTGAGCGGACGCAAGCGTCTATGTCTATTGCTATTCCCACTTGACCCCCTATGTAGACCAGTGTCGAAGTCCGACTAGAAAATATTGCAATGTTGACGCCCTAAACGCTTCTCCTGACTGAATCACGTGTGTCCAGCATTAGGCAATCGTGCAGCTACGATGCTATTATGTAATATTTGTTATCGATTGTACCGCGACCGGTTGGTGTTTCCTCATAGTTGTTCGACGACGACGACGAAACGATTTTTACACGATTTTTAGTCCGGATGAAGGGGAACGAAACGAGAGAAATGGTGTTCCCTGTTGCCCTGAGTTGCTGACTCACCGATGACGTTGAGAAAATTGCAGCGCGAAGTTTTTGCGGGGGACGCGTTTTCGTTCCTTTCGCTTTTGCCTTTTAGGCACCTTGTCGATGGGGATGTCGTTGCCGTCCCGTTTTGCTGCACCGCTTCTTTCACTTCTGTTTTTCTGATTCACAAACGTAAAAATCTTTCGAGGCAAAGCAATAAGCTGGCGCTGACAGGGACTGGCGATGTTTTGTACATCGTGTGTCAGCCAACCAGCAAAGCCAAACGCTTGCGGCCGCTTGCAAAATGTCGGCCGCATCAAGACGACAACGCAACCCAATGATCAGTACCAAATAGCAGACGTCGATCTGGGACTTCATCTTTCGTTCTCGCATACTCTCTCTCTTATCCTTTCGCTCACACTCCTTGTTTGGCTTGTAAATAATAAATAGAAGCCATAGCCATCAGTTTTACGTAGTTTTTATATCATTTGTACGTTAAGCTTTGTCCGATGTGTCCTCGTTAACGCTGTTTACGACTACTACTATTGATCTCGTTTGCACTGGATTTAATGCGAGCGTGCACTGAACAATGGTTCACAGCAGTACAGATGTGAAACCCGAATCATCCCGTACGTTTTTATCAGCCGCACTGAAAGCCATAGCTTTGCTTGCCGTTACTTCACGTTAGTGAATTTAAATTTAGCTACGCGTGCCTGCTAATAATGAAACGCTCAGCGAAACTTAATGAAAACTAAAAAAAACATTAACCAAGGAGGGACTGTGGGAACGGTGAAGGAAATACGAGCTCATGCAAACGGCAACAAGTCCCCGATCTTCGATCTTCAGTGACATTCATTTTCATCCTTGTTTTCTAGTAGCCCTATTATCTACTTATTGCTAAGCTTAGTAGCTAGACGTGGTTCCAAATCAAGCCACGGGAAGGTTTCCTGCTGCATCGGTTTCGTGCGATCTTGCGACTGGCGTAGCGGGCCGTATTTATTCAAGTATATCTGTCAGTTAAAACATTTTCTGGAATCAAATCCTGTTCCGCGAATTCTGTCTGTTGGCTGGCAGTCAGAATTCGCATTGCCATATTTGCCTCCGTCGCTACCACCTCCAGGCCCAGTGTTAGGACTAATAATCTATACTGCTGCATATGCAGTGGCTCTAGCCATGGGTAAGGTATTCGGTATAAATAATTTCGTTTTAATCCCATCAGTATTCCCGGCCGAGGACCTGTGCCCAATGGCGATGTGTTGCACAGTCGCCAATGGCAACCAGCGGCGGACAGATGAATAGCCCAGTTTCGAATCGGTAGCGGAGAAGATCCGTATATTATTTACATTATTGTCTCTGGATCACCGGGTCAACAGTTCGACGTGATGTATTTAGCGCGTTTCGTTGAATTGTCCATTCGTAATAGCCTGCGACCAGCGTAATGTTTTCCATAAGATAGTGTTAATGAAATCAAATTAGCTAGACATCTGAATAAAATAGCCAATATAGACTGGTACGAAAAGCGGCAACAGCAGATACTTGTACAAAGCGGTTCGGGCCAAAGTAATGCTATTAACAGTAGTACCTATAGTTATCATGAGCTGTGTGGTCTAGTGCTTTGGCTATTAAGCAGCTCCGTATCTAGCGCCGGGGTCGCTGTGGTCATTTTGGGGCTGACGGTGGATTTGCTGAACTAATATATCAGAGAATGGTCCAACGGAGTCCAGAACGACGATGACACAACGGACCTGAACTTGTCTGCGCTATACTGGTACATTAACGCGCAACAGAATGTTATAGCAATAGAAGTAATAAATATAAAGAAATTGCGCTTCTGCTGAGAGTCGTCGTCCGTGTGTTTCTGTTTTTTTCTTGTCATTGTCGGGTTCTGGTGGATTCCTAGCAGAAAATGGTTCGTGGGGCGCAGGAACCGAGCCAAGAAAAGACACCATGCCATTCTAGTGGTATTCTCCCATTATTGCTGACGCTTCCCGAGCCTCTCTTCACAACGATGAATGATGCTTTAAAACAGATATCAATGTACATAGTTGCTGCGCTACGACCCTAACAACGATAGGACGCGTGAAGAGACGAGGATAAATGACGAGAAACACACGCAAAAGTTTGTTTACCTCGACTTTTGATTATTACTAAAGTTACGGTACTGCTACTTGTTATATATATGTATATATAATAAGAAGAAAAATAAGAAGTTAGTGCTTTTCAACTCGTGAATAAAGTCTGCAGCCACCATTACCACGTGGAGACGCAATGCAGAAAAATATCATTCGCTGGCTCTGACCGTCTGTACCGCAGCATCTGTATATTTACTTATCAGGTCGACAACAAACGTGTAGAAGCAATGTTCTTTAATTCAAGAAGCGCATATCCTGCCCGATAATGTATCAGCTTATAGGTAGCATTTAGTGTTGTTAAACGAGTTCCATGTGTAACAGATCCTCACACATGTTAAAAGCCGTTCCTTACTGACGCAAAGGATCTTCATTTACATAACCCTTCGGGTTATCTGTTAGTAGAAGACCTCAATGAATCGGCTGACGAAAAAGGACACTGGGTAGTTTGAAAAAACAAAGCGAGAAAATTCACTCATTCGGATTAAGGTGGCATTTTTGTACTTCATCACTTAACTAAGTTAGCGGGCGAGCGTAGCAGAAACAAACAACGCGCGTGAATTTCTGTATGTCAAAATAGCTGATATTGGAATAGGCCCACAAGAATGATGAAGCGACTTGAACATGTGAGAACCATTTGCACGCAGCTGTCCATTCAGTCAGCTACTTTGTCAGCATACGTTTTACCTCTAGTCATACCAAATGATGCAATGCATGTGCCGGGAATACCGAAGCAGATATCATTTCTACACTCGCTTTATCAATGTGTTTACAGTTTGTGAATTAATTAATAAATCACTATATTTTCTTTCTGCTAGCAGTGCGGGCGAGTAATAGAAGAGGGCGCACGATGCCAGCGGCAGTCAACGATAACAACAACCGGGGCACGAGAACGCCTGCGGCAGCTGCAACCCACTTGTTTTTTTCAACCTGACGTCTCCTTTCCCACGTTTGTAGCGCAATGTTTAGCACTGGTATTAACCGAGCTGACACTGGGCGCCCACATACGCCTACGATTGTGTCTCGCTTTATTCTACTACCTATTTGTTATCCGGCCACTTAGCGCTAGCTAGAGGTGTAGGAGTTCCAATAAGCGGCGCCTCCGTCCCGTTTTCAGGTCTCTTTCTTGCCTACATCTCACCTATTAAACATACAACCCCACTAATGGTTAGCTTGCTTCTCTCTACACACGGTAGAGGAAGACTAGGACAAAATTCAGGGAAGTATCGTTATAAAATTTCTAGCGCTTTAGCCTGTAAATATTAGCGTATTGCGCTTGCTTGAGTAGCCATAGAGTAATTATACTCAATTGGCCAACAAATTAGACATACGTGTGACCGGCATAGTCGTGTGCTATGAACGTAAATAGAACGTATAAAAGCACGACAGGCGTTGCCGTGGCGAGACGATAGCTCAAAGTAAATTGCCGATTGACCATAATATTGCGGTGAAGAGATAAAGCCAAAAAATGCTCGCTCATCTCTTCGCGGCGTCTGTGGTATAGCGGAACCGCGAAGTAAAAGTAGAAAGTCGTTTTTATATACATGTATATATGAGACGTTCATTGTCCTATTCGTTTTGACAATGGAAAAAAACAAAAAATTGAATGATGTACCGCGCCGAATGAGGATGGCATCATCAATAATGATATGAAGCCTTTGAGACGTCAGTCTCAGAATAGAAGGATATACGAATGTTAGAAGCGTGAGCAGCGGTCGTGATATGGAATCGTGCGCAACAGAAGATAGCACAGTTATATAGAGATGGAACTTGCTGACATGAACTTCCGAATATCTAGTCGAATATACAACGAGCCTTATTATGGCGGATGATCATATTTTACCAGAAACGTGTGGAAATTATGCACTCTGCTGTGGGCAATTTATCTCATGTAACAGTATTACGAAGGCTCTGTAGATTAAGTGGGAGAAGGGTCATTTTAGATTTATTAGAATTGCATAAATAGAATATATAAAGCTTCATACATGATCGTAGTCATTATCGCTATAAGGTTCATGTAAAATGTATAAGGAAGTGCATAATGCTAAATAAAAATTATGATATCAAGCATGTAAAATAGCTACGTGTCCAAATAACACGTTCTATGAAAAAACTACGGAAATCATCACCAATAACAAAGATGTGCTATCCAAGCAGATTATTATAAATCTCTGTCGCTTCATAGTGGGCCCTCTACTGAAACTGGCTAGCTTAATGACATGCCTTGTCACAAAAGGAGGAACGTAATGCAATCTCAATGGGTGGGCGTGAACCTGGGCGGTGCGTGTTTAATCAGGGCCAGGAGCTACGTTGGGCCTGTGAGAGCCTGACTCGCGCAGCCGCGAACTCGTGCTATCAGTCAGCCGTGCTAGTGGTGGTTTTTTTTTTTTATAGAGGTTTAGAATAATACGGTTCACGTATGATGAGCACTACTGAAGCACAAGGATACGGCAAGCTGCGTGCGAAACGTGATCTAAAGATCAAGCTGATTCTGCTGTTCCCTTTTATCATACATACAAATAAAATAGAAGATATCGAATGCATTTTACTCGGTATTTACCTTGGGTCCTTTCGTCTTTTTCAAATGAGAGCACATATCGGACGTGACAGAATCGTAAGAGATACTGATAACGGTGCTTAGCGGTCAACTGCAGTGATTTTAGGTTGTATCAACTCTTGTTGTAGCAAAACAGCTTTTTAGCTGTCCTGTATAGTAGGGAACCATTGTGGTCTAGGTTCGACCCGAGCATAGACACATGGTTCACCTCGTGCTGGCAACCAATCGCCTGATCGAGTTCCTGGCGGCGATACCGAACGTAAAACTCAAAACAGAGAGGGCTCTGTATCAACCTGTAAGTTGGGAGTTAATATACAGCTTTTATTAAAGCTTTCCTATGTCGATAAGTTTCCGAATGTAATGATTGATTGCTTAACGTAATGACTGTGTCTGCATGTAATGAAGAGAAAAAAAGCATGGAGATTGTTGCTTCATAAATAAAATTCTATATTTTATGTACCGAATGAATTGACTTTGAGGAAGTTAATTTATAAAGTGGGATTTGAACGTTTCCAAACACTAAACTATAGCGCATGCTGAAAACACATTCTCGCAGAGATAAAAGTTGTAACGGGGTGCTCCCCGGATTATAAAACGGCTCTTTTTAAAAATATTCACATATCGTTATTGCCTATAGCATTTTTGGGTGTGGTGTGAACCTCATTACGGTTCTGCAAAGTTCGTGGCACACTTGTGATATTATAGATTTGATACCCGCTAAGTTCAAAGTGCCACGGGTTTTTTTTTAATAAAATATAAGCCTTAAAAAATGAGCCTAAAAAAGAAGCCTTAAAAAAAATCAATAGCTTAGAAAGTTTCATACAAATACATACAGGATACATTTCATACAGGATAGGCTTTGTTTTACATAAGTCTCATGTATATAATGGTTTATATTTGATTGCTCTATATAGTGCTTCCCTACTGTTGAAAAATCAGCTTAAAAACGCGTTGTTTTGGTAAGTATGTTCTAATCAATTAAAAGAACATTGCATAAGTGGTGTAGATATGTATAAAAAAAATGTAAAAATTTTAAATTTAAAAAAAAGCTGAACAGAGGAGCGAAAACTTTTCGTTAGGAATAGAGGTTAAGGTAGACCGTATGTTTGTCAGCAATGAATATTACTATTAGCAGTAGTATTTATAAATGTAGCCTAGAGCGGCTGAACTGGTCTAGTTGTTAAGTTCTTAAGTTCTTAAGAATGCTAGTTGTTAGAAAATTGGAACGGAGAAAGCAGCTGGCAGGAACAGGGTCATATTCAATGTTAACAGCTTATATAATCCACTGGCGAACGGTCTGCTACCTGTTGGGATATGCTGGTAGCGCGTCGAGGCTTCGTCTGCTGCGAACAGGCTGATCGATGATTGCGTCCTGATCCACCGTATCAATTCACACGATTGATATATTATGAAAAGTGCACTGATGGCAAAGTTTAATCTACACACAGAAAAGGCATTGAAGCTTACATATACTATATTGATCATATGCAGGGTATAGGTTTGTATCATGCTTATATGCAAAGCCTCGCAGCGACGCCGCTGAAGTATCAGTCAGCTTCGATTTCTATTATTTAATTTGGTGTGCCCCTAAGGAGACGTTATTGATTTACGCATACCTACAGGCGCACACGTACAGAAGCTGTATTTCAAAGAAGAGAAAAATTAAAACGAACATATCTGTCTTTTGAATGCAGGAAAAGAGAAAGCTGATGGACGATGAGATATATTGTGTTATGTGATATATGAAGAGTCTTTTGTAGTTATCAAGTGTTCGGTATGCGCTCTTTAAGAAAGAGGACCCTAAGCTCTAAAGCCAGGCGATATGTAGCACCCTCTACGGAATTGATAGCAACATTCGACGATCGAAACGCTCAGTTATATTTTGTACCAGCCGAAACCATTTCTATCCAACTGTGTGCCAAAAAATACGTCTAATTTTCGCAGTTTGGGTGTCTTAGAAGGCAATGAGTCGCCACATGCAGTAGAATACGGTGGCATCGATCAATCGGGACGGATGATGTGAGATATGAAACATAAAATAGTCTTCCAAATATCGATTCCTTCTCCGGCAACGCTATGCTGTGAATTTCATGCTATTTGAATAGTATAACTCGTTAACGGCAGAATCGATCGATCAATCAATCAATTGCGGATCGCCTGTACCTATCCACAAAAAGTACTATACCGAAATACTCTACAAAAGAAGTGGTCGAAAACTAAATAAGTACCTTTGTGTGACAACTTGTGCTTTATTAAAAACATGTGCATATTCGAAATAAATGCCTAGGTTTACCCAGTATAAATTGAATACATTCGGTATAATTTAGAAAAGTAGCTCTAAAGCTAAGAGCGCACGAAATAACAGAAACTCTGCGTACAGTTACACTCCGAACAACAAGAAAAGGCCAACAACCGAGATAAAGTAACTTGTGTAACCGATTTTCGCTGGGCTCGTAACGGAATGATGCTCTTTTGTATGCAAACTGATACCAAAATGATTTAGCCTTAAATGTTATGTTGTCTCCCGGTTGGTTTAAGGGAGTCCAGCGTGGCAGCCCATTCGCGGGAGGATTTTTCGAAGATGTACATAGAACATCTTTACGTAGACGTCACCCTAAGCCAAAGAAGACGTTTTATTACCTGCAAGTGATGAACCCTTACCCATGAGATAACGCAAGCATTGTTAGATAACAAAATTAAGTAAACAAATATGAAGTCCAAGACACATCTACTTTTTGCTTTTATATACTGCGTACATACCTTTGACCAAGGAGATTCATAACTAAGAATACGATAGTTTAATTTTATCCGTCTATTCATCTAAACATCATGACGGGAAAGGCTGTTAATTGCACAGTACAGATCAATTGCGCTAAGGATGCCCTCGGGGCATCTGCTCGAAACGACGCCAGACTGACAACTCTATCGTATTCTGATTCCTTGAATCGTTTGAAACCTAGGCACATGAATTCTGTGCAATTAACATTAAATATATCGAACCGTACCAACTAATTAATGATTGAATTTTGATCGGCAGCTTATTTCTCACATTAATTACATAGGTGGAAAAATGAACCCTGCAAAGAAAACACAGAAGAGTCATTTAAAAGGGTCACGGAAACTTCACCTGTTGCACCTGGCAGCACCGGTAAAAAAGTGCGAGGCTAAGAGTAAGTCAACCGAATTTTTCAGCACTGAGTGCCACAATAGTCTCCGCTTTGTGCCTTCTCTCGACCCCGGAGGATAAGCAACACTAAACGTAAAAATACGTCATGTTCAAACTACTACATTCCGATTCAACTCCGCATCTCTTCATTCGATTTTGATTCTCAGCACGCTACGGCAAACACGTCTCTATGCTGTGAACACATGTTACTTAATAACGCCCTCTTTATGGCTTCATAATTTCGAAAAATTCGCTACAATCTACGTGACCTGTTGAAAGGACCGATCGATCGCCAACAGTCATTATGCTACGCATGTGTGTACAAGCTATTACCGTCGCGCCGATATGCTTCAGTAAACACTGTGTTTATTTTGTTCCTACCCACGAGCGCTCTGGAACCGATGAATCACTTATTTTCAGGAATGTTCGTTAGACCATTTCATAGTGATTCTTGTGATACGCGTTGCTACCTGAGATGGAGCATGTATCGACTATTTACGGTTCTATTGAAAGTCTAATTTTGCAGACCTGTTTAACCGAAAACGACCCCTTATTGTGTATGGGTTGGGCTGAATTTCCTTTTTTGTCCCGTCGGGCGTGCTGTTGTTTTAGTTGGTCGTAAGCTAAACTTGGCTCTCATTAGCTTCGTTTGACAACGAGGTCGCACCACCGCTTAGAGACATTAGGGTGGCCACTAGCTTCGTACGTGTTGACACACCATCAAATGTATGTGTCCCATAATTCTACAGGAGATCGGAGGAGACTAACGTCCATTTATATTGCTTTCTACGGCTGTGGTTGCTTCCCAAGCTGTTACTTATCCAAGGTACAGCCCCGAAGTAAGATTAATATGGCCTTCTACACAAACAAATGTAGATATGAACCTAAAAAAAGCAATTTTACACATCATAAGCTAGGAATTGTTATAATAGGTTGCTAGCAGAGGCCGCGATTATTGTTGTAGGAGCAGCAGTAGTAGCTAACAATAAAATTTTACCTAGTCTAGTTAAATTATAATACATCCTCTCGCGAACGGAGGACACTACCTAGCTCGTACAGGTGATTGATTCTGTGGAGCTAACATAAATCTAGCCAAACGCATCACCAATCAAAACAGCTGGCAGATAAAAAGTTTCAGCTAAGATAAGTCACTGAGCACATTTGTGTCCTTTTTTAGATGGGTAATGTTATTTTTTATCACACAGAGACGCTTTCCATTACGTGGGAACCTGGGGAAGGCCAAACGTTAGTGCGACAAATCGTGCAGTAGGGAAGAAAGCTGACATCTACGCGGCCAAGGCCATAGAAGGTTCAGCAGAAACTACGCAGTGGAATGTGGGCAGGTTTATCCCGTCAGGTGTGTACTATTCAGGACCCTATCTAACCGGAAGAGTTCCTTATGTATGACCGATAACAGAATAAGTTGCTACTGTTATTGCTTAGTGGATAGTAATGGATTTTGCCGGATGGACATGCGGTGAAGTCGGTGTCACAGGGGACGGCGATTGTCATTGGACTTTGCAAAAAACCAATGCGAGCAGCGTGGGACGACTACCTACTTCATCGACATTGCATAATACACCAAACTATGACGGAGTTATCGTATACAGGACTAAGAGGAGGAACCGCCTACAAACAATATTATATCATATGATATGATATTATATCATAAACGATATATGCCTGCGAAATATATTTTATTTGTTATGATTTCGAGTAGATGGTATGGATAAAAGGGAGACCAGGGTCGCACGTTTGACCTCAAATCTTCTTGAAATATTCAGATGGATTTTCGTTACAGAGTGGTCGAACTTGTTAATATATGGCCTTCAGCACAAACGTATAAAGGGTTACGTTATACACATGATCATCTACGTTAAACAAAGTAGAGATAATAATTTGTATCTCACTATGTGTGTGTAGGAATATAGAATTTTGTATAGCACAGAATGCGGAATAACTGAAGCAAAGGTAGAATTTTGCATGCTAGTTTTTGTCCTTCAAATGTAGTCAAGGAGAATTCATCGAGTAAGAAAAAAGATTTGAATCGTTGCACCATTGGCTATGTCGAAATCAATGAAGCCGCTTACCGACGTTAAGTGAACCTCATTGCTATGTCCCAGGGCAAGTAATTCCTTCGTTTACCCTGATTCAAGGCATTTTAGTTGTATTCGTCAATATTAAATTTTCAATCACGCAACTCGACTTCAGAAAACGCGTAAACTTCACTTGCCTGTGTACTCACAAAAAGTACGGATATCAACATGAAGTACACCTAGTAGATATTATGTGCAGTCATCTATAGGTGAACCCTGTGAAGCACTTAAAGAAATGATTAATGATGAATAAAATAGACGTATAATTTGGTGTGGTACATTGAAATCCTCACTACTGATTGTGATCTCTACAACTTTGCGTAAGAAACTAGGCATGCTATGGATGACTACGAAGTCTTACAGTACATACAGGGCAATAAGTACCAGTGCGTGAAACTGTTTTTTTTTTCAGATCTATGGTCCAATGATGAACATGTATCAACTCGCTTTAAGTAGATCAAAACAATACAGTGACAGCAAATACCATTGAAATACCCCTTGAAACGTCTCGTATTTAAGTTGACACTTCAAGTAAGCTTAAATAATCCAAAAACTACATTACATTGTACGGACGAAGGTCATTCTGTTAAGAAAGATCTGCATTTGTTGTAGAAACCACGTACGCATTAGTCACAACGGGTCAAGTGCGTCCATCTCTCAAAAGAAAAAATTCTGATCAGAGACCAGCTTCTATAGATGATTTTGGCGACGCTTCCGTCACAAGTAAAGTGCCTTGCATGCGGTTAACGCCCTTGTCCTCTTGTAGGACACATGTAGGAAACATAAGTGCGTTGGTTTTTCTTATACAGGATTATTCATCTCCCCTTCGCTTTGGCCTAGTGCGAAGGTATTCCCATGCAATCAATGTTATATTAGTAACGAAATCAAACATGATGTAACGGGTGATTTGCTGATATGTCATATTTCGTATTCGCAACCCAGAGACTAGATATAGGTAATTTTACCTCCAGCTTAATAGTCTGGTCATCGATAGTGACTATTGGAATGGACTGTAGAATATTTTTTTCTATATTATCATAAAATCCGAAATGTCAATGACTATAGTAGTAATATACTGTCTAGGGTTGTATGAATGAAAAAAAATACAACCACAAATTTTAAGAACGTTTCATTATAAAAACAAAAATCAACAAGATTCGTGCAGGTCATTGCAATTTTCGAGAGCAGCTGTCGTCTGTTACGGGCATAGACGACAGAAAGTAAATGCTGCAATCAGATGCAAAGTGCTCTTTTTCCAACAGCCTTTCAGATCTTCCCATTCAAATGTGGTGCGGTTTTAATAAAGAGAAACTTATCCGTTCAATTCCTGCGCTTAGCTATGCCTTAACGTTACGTGCATGATGACCCCTTACTTGTCGACAGAGCTTTGGTTAAAAGTATGTAGGTGTTATAGTAGCACCACGCATAATGACACGACAACATATGTTTACGCAGATCGTTAGGTTATATTTCTGGTCAGACATGAACTTCAGAGACCGCAGCGTTAAGGGCCACCTTTTGTTCGGTACTGAGCCAGCAATAATCTAACAATGGGCTAGTGGTTGAGTCCAAAATTCCCGCACTTGACCCAGAGTACGTCATAGAGCACGTAAGGAATAAACGGAGAAATCAACGAGCTCGTTTGTAAAAGCTGATTGTAGCGTTTTCTTCTTTTTTTAGCAGTACTTACAATTCATGATACGTCAACAAGTCCTCGTAAGCGCTATGCTATAAGTGAAACGCGGAAAATTTGAAACCCGTTAATGACCCGATATCAGGTGAGAAATGGTCTTTCTTGCCGCGTTCGCAAGCGTGATGACCAGCACAATTCTCCATGTGTTGCTGCTGCTGCAGCTGCAGTCTTGAAATCTAAAGTGCGCATAGATATAAATAAGAGTGGCTTTTATGACGCACCTATTCTAGATGTAAATTAGGCATGTAAGACAAACAGGGCTTTGATCCCAGCCTATATTGGTGTTGTCGTCGTATCCGAGAGTTTAGACCTTCACCTACAAGTGAATGATCTGACAATTGGCATCTGCTTTTCTTTTATATCACGAAATAACCCAATAAATTAAAATAAAAAATTAGACTAATACTTTTGAGTAAAGCAAGCGGATTGAATATCTATAAGATAGAAAACAATCCAATAGGCCTTGTCGCTGATCGCATCTAGGCTCCGTTTCTGAATGGAGAAAATAGTACGTATATCAAAACGAAAAGTGAGTGAGAGATGCGTCATATGAACCTGTCTTTCTTTTTTTTTTTTTTTATCTCCCTCGTGTCCACGATCACCAGCAATATCTACTTAAGAAATTCAGTCTTCTACTGCCGAAAGCACAAACGGGACAACTAAGATGATCTAAAATATTTCTGCGTGTCATCTTGCAGGGCCCCCAGGAAGATATGACCGTCGACTTTCACGAGTCCACCATGGCGAGGGTAAGTTATTCTGTTTGTCATTTAACGCACGTCTGCGTTGTACTTTGGTTTAACTCTCGCATTGCCGTCAATTGTTTTTAACTAGGCCCTGTTTCGAATATCCAGGCTAGCTTTTTAGAAGGGAAATTTGTTTCCTTTCTTGAGAAAGATTAAACCTTGCAGGGGTGACGCGTATCGACTGTTTAGCTGCGGTTTTCCATTGCATAGGCATCTAAAAACGACAGCTAAGTGCGTCTCATCCTCACGGTATATAGCAATATCGAAACAAGCTGAAAGAAAATTTCCGAAAAGTGCTCTCTTACTGCGAAGCAAACTTGGCTGAGCGTCAGTGAATAGCGTATTTGTTCAATTAAAGTATAGATGGATTTTAAGCCCTGATAGGGCGCGGGCAGATAGGCCAAAAAAGCCTCCAGTGCAATTCGATCGGTACAGCGACCAGGCGTTGCCGGCTTTAACGCTACCTGATTAAGCTAGAGATTTGAGTGATGTTCCCCGCCAATAAGAAAACGAGTTCAGTCTACGTATGTAGCACCTAGTCATGGCGCTCGAATGCGTTGTGTAGGGTTCGCCGCTATTCGAAAGAGTGTAAAGGTTATTTAGCTCAAAGGCTTAGCTGTTTGTTAATAGCGCACATTAGAGTTAAGAACGTCTCATGGGATTTATAACGGTAGTATAAGAGAGTTTGGGAACGCATATGTGATACTGCCGAGGGAGGGCAACTGTTAGCGATGCTAATAGGGCTCGCATATGCTCTTTCCCTTCATGCTGCGACTGCCCCTTTTCAGTACATCGATGTGGAGGTTTGTCATTTTATGGGTTTGTAGTGCCTTCCACACGACCCCGTCGGCTCTCCCTTTATATTGAAGCCCACGCTACAATCGCTAACCTCCGGGTTACCTGCATATTGATGCTGGCTCGGAACAAATGATACGGGATTTAATGAGTGGGCGATAGTGCCTGTACGGGAAATGTGGAATTTTGTAGGATAAGAAAAGGTACACAAATACCGTTATATTATCGTACGACTACAGCTCTAGATATTCCCTAAAAGGTATAAACCTACACTAAAAATGCTCGTTGGTATGTTGTCCATGTTGGCCAATTGCCCCCTGTTGAAGTACGTCAACGCTGTAGGCCTTTTATGTGAGGTTCAATGGTGAGGTACAGCGGAAATTGCTTACGAGCAGTGAATGTTGAGTACCAGCGAGGAAGAAGTTGTGGAGCATTTATTCATGATCAGGTCACTACATAACAATATATACATTATATATATATAGTCAGCAAAACAGTAATAGCAGCATGTGTATGTAAAAAACTTTGCTGCCACTTACCGCTCCGCTTCTTCTCAATTAACAACTTATCCGAATTGTTCCACCGTTTCGTTGATATTATCGCCACAAGCACGATCTAGTTACGTTGCGGCATATATTGTTTGGCAGGGTTTTTTATGCTGAACGATCCGGAATTATTTTTGTCTTTGACCGAAGTCAATCGTTACGTCAATTTTTGTTCCCTCGTTCCTTTTTTGCGTTATCATCTTGTGGGTGAAACAGTTTTCGCTGCAAGGCTGCAGTTGTGCTTTGCGACAAGGTTAAGGTTACTTCAGATCCGATCTTGTGGTGCTGAAGCTGAAGTAATGCTTGTTACTTCTGCTGTTGTGGTTTCTTCGCTATTTTCGTTGTAGCTAGGCTACTTGTTAGACGTTCTGTCTCCGTTGAGAAACATGCTACGGCTATAAATTTTGTTTATGACATAGAATAGACTGCGATATAGTTAAAGAAGCTTCGCGAATAGACTTCTTTTCTCTTCATGTGTTGATCCTCTCGCACTTTCACTTTACTCACCGTCTCTCAGCGTGAATACGAATGACCTTGTGGCCATTTTCGCCCGCGGCCAGCCATTCACTAGTGACCGTTCAATTCTTTTAGTCGAACAAATACTTCAAGGAAATCCTCAGCGTTCGGATCGCGTTCATTGCGGTTCGTTCCCGATAGCTCTCTTCGTTACTTTCTCCGAAAAAGGAGGCGCGGTTCATTCGTTGTCAGCCTGGCTTGCAACAAATAAGCTTAATCGTCTTGCTTATCATATGCTATATAAGAAACGCGGCTTCCTCGCTCCCAACACTGCTTATGGAAATCCGTTGTTTTTAAAGTTTCTGTGAAAGGAAAACAAAGTGGGTTCCAAGGTTATGTTAGCTGTGGCTTCTGCTAACAAGAGTGCAGACGCTGCGACTAATAATTTTAATCCGGCTTAAGCACTGCACGGTCCATAGGGTTGTTATTTTACTACTGAAAGAAAGTTTGTGACAGACAAATTGCGCCCAAGAATAGTAACGACGATGAACTTATACTGCCGCCATTGGTAAGACGCTTACATTTCCTTACTACTTAATAGATCGATGAATTATGTGCTAAAACAAGACGTTGCTAGAGCTAAGCGAAATAATCGAGGAATATACCATTGACGAAGCACGACTCATGCACGTGCGCATGTCACAGCTGGACGACAAAATGGACAATCTATAGCACTTGCAATTATGTTCATCTCGATATTTGTCTAGGCTGCAGTGCGAGCAATCGAGAGGCACATCGCGATAGGTAAGTAAACACTTCATTGCGGACAAACGAATCTAGAAACATGAAGCTGAAGCTACCAGCTACGGTTTTCGTTGTACTAATGCGAATCAAAGGACCGAATTGCAATCGTTGTGTTTTTTTTTGGTAGAAGCAACAATAGGTTTTATTATTATTATTACTATTATGTGTGCAATTATACGGTTTATCAAAGTCCTCACGATCCGCCCTATGAGAACTCTTGAAGCTTTGAATTAAAAGAAACTGTATACTGAGACGCTTAAGCTATATACAGAGGTTTTAGGTCTAATTTGTATTAAGGCAGTTCGCTAATAAACAAATCAACAGTTTTACTCAAGCACATGTGGAAGTTCCAGCCGTCATCTGCATTGCAGTGTCAACAGGTACAGAGTAAGGGAAGTCACCTCATAGCTCTAGGACAATTGAAAATCTACAAGTCTATAAGAGAACAGACTGTTTCCTCAGAGGACAATTTCCCAAATATATCAGTACGCTAAGGACTATTATAGTAGATATGACTAAAATAGATTTGAGTGCGAGAGATTATATCAATGACGGATCCTGTGCCGGGTTAAGACTACCCCTCGATGATTTACCTAATCCGGAGAGACAAATATATACGAATCCGCCCAAAATAAATCCGACAAATTGTTTACTGTAGTTCAGGCGTCTCTGGCAGTGGCGTTAACGATCTTGGTGGATATGAGGTAGCTTTGCAAAGTGCTATTTACTGTCTTTAGGCAAACCTAGACTTAATCAAGAAAATTGTTTCTTCGATTCAATCTGCGAATAAGTAAGGATCATCTTGTGCTTATATTCTTATAATTGCGGTTACTCAAGGGCATAACTCGTTTACGTTTTGTGCCCTTTACAAAAATAGGTATTAGAAAAACTATTGCCCACCTAACTGTTATCATAATGAGCGCTATATATACGTTAATCCAATTTGAAGGTAGTTACTTTGCACGGTGTAATATTGAGATACCTGATTTTATTTGTAGTTATTACACTGCAAGGCGTTTTTCATCTCCAGGGTGAATTTCTGACCAAACAGATTGCGGAACTGTAACAATGCTTTACTAAAGAGTTATTCGCGTATACAGCTGTCGCTAAAGGGTTGCCTCTGCATTCACGTCCTAAGTACACTTCTGGGAAGGTCTAGTAGTGGACGTCCATTGCAATAGTGAAAGCGATAGCACTTGTTAAAGCGGGAAGGCGACAGGTGTTGTAAACAGGTCCAGCAGGCGACCACACCCACCGCAAACTTTTTGCTTTTTCTTGGAACATTGCTGTAGTTGGCCGGCCTTTTGACTTCTACCTGTGTGGCTCCGCTGCTAGTCACCTTTTCTACTGAAGCACTTACAAGAATCCGCTTACAAAGCAATCAATGAATGAACGATAGTTCAGCACAGCCAGACGGTCAGGGCAGGACAACTTGGACTTGGAGTACCCAAGGGCAAAGTGGGCGCTGCCATCTGTTGAAACGATAATAAGACGAGCAGGGAAAGAGAGACAAGGACGACAGATGCAAGAGAAAATTCAAGAAAAGCTGTACTGCCCACCCGCTCGTTTCGCCTACCAAAAGATTCTAATAAAATAGGAAAAGTAGAGTGATCTCAGAATCGATTCATCAATGCTGCGGCTGCTGCTGCTGCTCCTATTAAAATCAATCTGCGAAGCCTATTGTTTTTGGGCCCTAAACTGAATACAAAACAACTGTCCTGGTTGTGGGATCGAACGGATAAAGGGCCATGACGCTGAAACAGCTACAAACTTTCAATAAGACTTTTTGTTGCCTTTTCATGTTATATCAGATAGATGACTAGATGTTTCTATTACTAAAAACCTTATACAGAAAAACTGCAAAGTCATTTGTGCGCAAAAAACTGAACTCTGTTTGATGTTGCAATACACAGCCAGCAAGTCGAGAAGCTGCAAACCTCTAATGATTTGAGCGAAACATCGATATCGAGGCTTTTCATCACATGAGGTCTGTAGTGCGAGAACGGTTCCTTACGACACTATAAGCAGGTATATTATAAAGTTCAAAAGACTAAAATATAAAACAGAACGTTTCAATTCCCTAATGCACCATAGTATTTTTACCCAGAGTAAACTCTCGAAATAATCATACATATACACATTTTGTGCGTACGTACCGCTATATAATAACTTACTAAGCTCAGACTCCGTCATCTTGATAATCGGAAAAAGCGGGTTGTGCAGTTTGAGTAATGAGGACTCTGATTTAAAATGCTGCAATCCGCTTTGTTTTTCCAAGGCGGTTTCCAGTTCTGGTCAAACCTAAGCGCGAAATGCCAAAATACGAACGTTGCTAGTGTTATTCAAATTGCCCCTCTCTAAGTAAATTAATGGTTGTTTTGCGTAAAGGAAATAGGCGTCATCGTTTTTCATTTTATTATTACCGAAGGCAAATTCTGTCTAGTGGGTTCATGTTGATCAATTTGTTACCGCAATGTTCAATTTTTGCCAGTCACAGGATGCCATACTGTACACTTGAGACGCAAAAACTATAATACGCGCTCGCTACTGGAATTTCTAGCTTTAATAATAAAGGAAAAACAAGGCTGAATTGTCAGTATGGACTTTGTCACGCTACTGAAGTCTGCCAACGGAATACGGCATTTGGAGGCAATAAACCTCGTCAAGTGAAGTCGTCCGGTGTGCAGAAACAGTGCGGCCGGTCACACATTGCAGACTACTTTACGACGAAACGCCTGCTCAAGCAGTCAGACTCTGAGTAACTTTCTGACTGTGGGGTATGGAGTGGCTTTTCCTAACGAACTAGACATTACATCGCACCATGTTTATATTATAAAGGGTGATTTTACGTAATCAACTAACCGGTCAGCTATCAACGTATTTACGTAAAAATAATTATTAAATTAATTTATTTATTATAAAAATCGTTCCTAAAAGCAGTTCTCGAGTTTTGTTTCTTTCAAAGCGAAGTACTGCGAGTAGAATGTACAATACATTTGAAGAACGCTTAACAACAGCGCCAGATATACATAATTATTTGTTTAAGTGTTGTTTAAGAAAGTAGTTATTTCTAGCAAAGGAACTTGACTTATCATTCAGGGTGCTTTTGCTTTATAAGAAGATTGGCCGTAAATATTTGTTCTTCATAATTTAAGGCACGACAAGTCGCACCCATTGCATTGCACTCTAATACGCGCGCATCGGACCACCGTTGTTTTGCTATAGCGCTTTGTCACGATAGCATGAGCCAATATATAATAAAAAAATGCTACGCCAATGTTTGTCTATCTACTAAATTATAGTAGCGAGATATTGATAATATCTTTGTCGTATATTATTGCGTATAATGCACAAATTATAGAAGATTTTTTTTCCTCTCACTAATATACGGATAAAAGATTCATGCAGGAATTGAACCTCTTAAGCTATAGCAACGTAAGTTCCCCGGGTGTATTACATACTAATGCTTTATTATAGAAAGTATTAATTTACTTTAATTAATTAACTAAACAAAGTAACTGAAGCCATTTTTGCAGCCCAGGACCCAATCTCTGATCTAAACATCGCTGTAAATTGTTTCCCAAAAACCATCGTACCGATTACGCCGTTTTATGGAATTTAGCGGTCCTCAGTCGGGTAATTTTCTTGTCGTGGAACAGAAGTTAAAGTCCATAAAACGAAAGAAGCACTTCGATACTCAACCAAAACAGCGTAGTTAGTTTGATTTTCACCGAGGTAGATGCAATTTTGCCGTTTGTGGAATATACAAGTGTCCTTTCTGTTCCCACCTAAGATTCCTGAAGTCCGAGACAATACCCGCCATCACCGCGAGTTCAGCTTCTCTGCCTGAGATGTAACGTATTGTTCTGAAGAACCCTCGGCTATTCAAGCCCAAAGTGGTACAAAAAAGTATATTGGCTGGCAAAATATTGACTGCAAATCAGCTCAATAAGAAGGCGTTAGGGTTAATGTAGCCCCTCGCCCGTGGCAGTAGCGCAGTGAACTGCGACGTACGTGTTCCGGCATTGAGCGGTATAGACACAGTACCATAGACTACCCTAGTTATAGTCTAGTTCATAATGGCGGGCTCGTGTGTATGTTTTCTACATGCAAGAGAGTTTGAGAAATAGGCTTTCGCCTAGTAAGAGCTGACATTGTCTTTTCATTTATCTGGATTGGTTATTGGTTAGATCGACTTTTGAGATTCCATAATTTTTATCTAACGTTGCTACTCATCAGGTCGTAATCAGCGGTCTCGATCTGATCGTTAGTCAAACCAGTGATTATCTGTAAACGTTTCAAAGATAATTGAACGAGTATTCCTTGTGAAACCTGTATTATGCGTTTCATTGAAGCTCGGCGAATCTCTTTATGCAAAGAATCAATTATTATTTCGCGATCTTATTGCGTGATATTTATGAGAGTGAGCTTATAGTACCTGCAGAGCTATTAAGCCATGTGCTTTTTATACGCACATCCCTCACTGCGATGCCCTGTACTTAATCTATTAAGGTGTGTACGTTATGCTCAGTTCTTTCGATTGGTTCGTAATCTGCCCTCGCGTACTCGTTTCTTCTAAAGGTGGTCGTTCCTCGATGATCCGAGCTTATAGCTGCGCGCCTGAAAGCCTAAACGTAAAGCCTGCATTTTCTCCTACTGCCGCTGATAAATAGCCGTGCGTCCTGTGTAGATGTTTTCCGCCCCAGTTTTATCTACACAGACGGATATGTAAATTGTACTCGGCTCTGCCTTGTCAATCAGGCTTTCTCGTTTTGATGCGCAGTATTCAAACGCTACGTAACGTTTATTCCTGTGTTCAGTGCAGTTTCGTCGCGGCCAGGACGTCCAGTTATGCTAACCAAAAGCGTCTCCTCAATTGATTTGTACTGGTGGGTCTTGCGATCAGAGTACGCTGTTTCTGTTTTTTCGAAATAGGAAGCGATGGTAAACCGGTAGGACTACTGAAGAAGTATTGACAAGTCGTTAGTAGTCGGCCTCATTATTGCTTGTTGATGTTTCTCCACTATGTTTGTTCAACTGAGACGTAACTGCTTTCCCTCTTCGTTCTCGACCTCCAATTTATAACGTGTAAGCCTATTATATATGACACACTATTATATTAGACGAACTCTTACGTCGCATCGGGCATATTGAAACCTAAATCTAGCAATAAGATTAATAACAACAACAAGTAGGGAAAACACGACTTTACAACGTACACGATACCAATCGTCCATCTGACGATGTTTAACTTAGCATCGGCAGCCAGCGATGACGAGACAGTCCCAATTCAAACCGGCCTCCCTGCCGCCACTAGTAGTGCGTGCATATCTGCACACACGTGTGCTGCTTTGAGAGTGTACTTTTAGTAACTCAGTTGCTATGTTCTCGCGCGCCCAAACACCTACCGATGTGATTATGGAAGAGATGTGCTTGCCTTGAGAAGGCCTAGTAGGTCCAACGGGCTTTGATGATACTGTCTGTTGCCTATGATGATCCGCAGCATTTAATATTATGTAAGACAACACAGACAAATGCACACGTCACCTCTCAGGGAGGTCTTCACATCTCGAAGTCTTTGCGTTATCTATGAGACGTCTACTGCGTTGGCTCACACGTAGTCTCGATGAGGCGACAGAGTAATTTTGCTAATGCGTTGCATCTCCCATATATATACTTGATATAGTTTAACCTTACTTAGAGAGTTTGAGGTTTGTCTGACATGGACCTGGCTAGCTGATATTTGCTTTGCCTGTCTCTCCGTCGGCTTTTCTGCTGATACCTTCGTCGCTTCAGTCGATGAAAACGAACGAACAAACGAATAAACACGCTGCTATTGACAATGCCTCTACGAGACACACGCCTCAACCTTTGCCTCCTTTAGTACAACAAGAGAAGACAAGAATCACCCTATGCTATGAACATCATATGCGTCGAGTCTCGTTTGATTATCTTATCGACATTGTGGTTGTCAACGTCCATCTCTTCTGTCCTGCCGTCGACTAACCGGCACGGGGCTATCGGCTGCTTCCTGAGACTACTACCAGTATGAATGCTATCAAACCCTGCCCGTTACCAAAACACAGATAGAGAGAAAGACCCACTGAGAAGCCCGAAAATCGAAAAGACAGTGAAGGACGGTCGTGCTGTTTCGCGCGGGAGGCTGATGCTGACAACACGGATGATGATGATGATGATGATGATGATGAACCACGATGACGACGGCGACGGCGACAACATGGCAAAACCGTGGCGGACTCTACGGTGAGCACGAGGTGGCGGCTGCCGCTGTGGCTGTAGCGCTCGCACTGGTGCTGATGGTCGCCAAGGGCAGCAGCATCCGCTGCTGCAGTACACAACAATCTTGCCGCTTTGTTCCTCGTTCGTTAACAACGATTCTGATTTGAACGCATTTCCGCACGAGAGCTGCTTCAGCTGCTACATATATGCATGTACATATGTTCGCCCTTTCCACTCTCCGGTGCGCGAGCGCGTTGTGATCAGAGTCGGAAGAACTCCGAGAAGATGTGAGACGTTTTCCTGATAGTCTAAAGAGTAGCGGAGAGTGAGAATGCTGTCATTGCCGCTGATAGTTCAAGTGGATAACGGCAGTAATGCCGAACTGCTGATGTATTAGAAGAACTATGGCTATTGTCAGTGTATGATCAGCATCGTTCGCTAGATTGGTTATAAGGAATCGACTATGTAGTGTGTGGTACGGTGCGTATGTATATGTACACACTGCTTATAAAGTTGCCAATCCTCTGTTTGATCCTAGCGGCTGAAAGAAAAGGCAGAAGCAAGTAGGAACTGTTCGCGCGCCGACGTTCGCCTTCAACTTTTGGGAGGCACTGAATGACTTAGCTCATATAAACTGATTACTCTTGTCGAGTGCCAGGTAACGTTCGGAACAAGAACTACGGTACCAGACGTTGATGCTATTCACTGGAATAGCTAGAACGGTGAAAAAAATCGTTCTCAAATTGTCACTTACCACCCGATCGTGCCATGTCTCTGTCGCATTCTTCTAAGCGTACAGGTTGGCCAACACTTGGTAACTAAAGAGCGAACAGGCAATCGAATGGACGGATTCTACATTTGTCGGATCTGATCTGAGCCGTCTGAAATTGCTAGAAGAATCTTAGTCACCACGTTATCAACTGTATGTCTGCTTAGTACAACTTGACATTGGACTATCGTCAGAAGTCATCGAATGCGGTAATAACACGAATCGTTAGTTGCCTCTATTCGATAACCGTCTGCAAGGGACTGAGGCCGCCATATACCAAAAATTAATTGTCATAATTAGAAAGCGCTTATGGTGAGGGTTCACATATATTCTGGCAAAAGAGAGCGCCAAGCGGAACAAACGACATCGACTGTCGATTTGTGGGTCTACTATAGTACGTTTATCGTTTCTGTATTTTTCCGAAATCAGACCCAGAAGCCTTGAACCCTGTCCAATCTGAGAGCTGTTCGGTTCGTCGAAACGAAAAAAAAAAAAAAAAGTTGGGTACAGCTCATGAGGTTCGTGTGCGTCTAATAGATAATTTAAATTGTTACAAGTTTTTTTTTTTTTTTTATATACAGTAATCGTTACAACGGCAGCAGTCGTTGCCGTAGTAGTAGTAAATCTGGAGAGAAAACAGCTCAGAAAACGTTGCCGTTTAGGTGCGCGGCTGACGCAATGATCCTTATGTTCTGCAAATGTAGAATGTCAAACAGTGAAGTGATAACCAAGCGTGCACAACGCAGAGATCATTGGGACTATACTATAAGCCTCTGTTAAAGTCTGCTATTCTTAGAAAAGATTTATACGTTCTATTGTACGTTGAGGAATACGTGGAACGAAATTCGTGACTCATGAACATGGTGGTACAACGAGGTTCGGAAAAATTAGGCACCGTTGGTTTCTTCAAACTGCTGATTCGAAAATTCAGTAAAACGGTACGTCATATCATCACGCTAAATGCGAAAGCATACGTATCTAGGCCATAGTAGCAAGATAATTGGCGTTCGAAAATTTTCAAGTTATTGTAGAGTTAATTTTTCCTTTGTTTTAGTAAACCAGTATGGCTTTTTATGGCATTGCAATTATCCCTCAACCAATTCGTGTGAACAAAAATTACGTAACTGTTTACGTATCAGCGTAATTCGAAGCGGTCGGATCTTCTTTTACGCATGGCTACCACTAGATTTATAAGCGTGCACATGCACGAAGCACGATGGCATACTTATCTCTGTATGTGAGCCTGTGCTTGTGTAGGCCCGAGTGTAAGGGCCTGTGTGTGGGTCGCATGAGTACAATGGGTGATCATGAGTGAGTGAGCGTAGTCGAAGATCGAGCATCAAGATTTCGAAAAAAAATCGAAAGACACACGTTGACAGACAACGTTGGCTTACGTTGAGTGCGCTGTCTCAAGACTGGAACAGCCGTTTATAATAATAGACACACACACAGATACACAAGCAAACGCGTGTCCAAGACCAACACAACATATTGTTGTCTGGGTATGCAGAAAACGTGGTAAGCATAGACACGTGTAGACGTGTAGCTCTTCTTAACGGTTGGTCGACGATTTCCTACTGCTGAAAAAGCCAATTATCAGTTTTTTACCGGATGAGTGATCGTCCATTTATTCATACGACTGACAACTCGAACGCTGCTCGACAAATGGCTCGCGTACATTGGCAGGCCGTACATTATCTTTTTAGCTTATTTATTTCTTTATTTATTATCTAGTCATTGTCGCACTATAGCCAGAATACAAGTACATAGACCCTTGTCTGTGTGCAAACATCGTTTGGGTCTCACCTAAGGCCGGTAAATACAATTTCGGGTTCTCGTTACCAGAAAACATACGCAACGCTAACTAATACAATGATAATCGTATCGGTTATGTAAGCATTATACCATTGTATAATATGATCGTTCTTTTTGCTGTATTCTGCTGCATCCAATAGCGCAGACAGTAGGTCAAGCTACGTTTTAAATGGAAGTTATTAAAAACCGAGGAAACACATGTGTGTATAGATATGGATAGAGGCATACACGAGCAAAAAGTTGGGCGAGAATAAACAGCGAAAGGAGAATCTAGTAGCTGTAGTGTTCGTCCTTGTAATAGTTGTGCTACTAGGCCAGTGGGCCTGGCTTGCTTTCGGAACAAGAAACGCTATACAATAATAAATCTTTGCTTCGTCCGTATAGAAAGTAGGTACGGGTATCTATTTCCTTGACAGTGTGTCCGACATTCCGCTGGCCTTTTGTCTTTCTTGTCCGCTTTTGTTCACTAGCCATTACTGCCGCTGCTGTGGATAACATTGCAATAGCTAGGTCTACTGCTCCACCGCGGATACGGTTGCAGCGCGGAACGTACGTTATGGGTGGCTACTCAATGAACGCTCGCGTGCCCTCCGTCGTCTGTCTGCCCCCGGCTGTGCTATGACTTTGGCGGTGACTTAGTGGTGAGGGCCGATGAAACCGCTAGTCCCGTTCACTTTGGCGAGGGCTGTGCGAAGGTGGCAGTGCCCTATCTATCCTAAACACAATGGCTGTTCTCTTTAAGAGTTCAACATTGTTAAAAACACTTTGCGCCTATTATTAAAACAATGTCCACAAGTACTGCCACTACAAATCTCTTAATGTATATAATATCAAGGCACGAGCAAGCTTGAACTCTCTGGAACATACGACAGCAGGAAACCCTTTGGTCCGGGACTTACACTTAAGCCCTGATTTATTCACACACACACACACACACACAGACACTTGTTGACTTTGTTGTTATCTTTTGCTACTTGTTTGACAGCGCTGAAGGTTAACTAGCGAACATGTCGGAGAATGACTGGTAACGGTGCCACGTATGGTAAGTGGCACCGTTACCATTGCTTGCTCCATATTATAGTTTAAGAATGAGAACGTACGTTTTGGTGAACGGGGAAGGTTTATTTGACAATCGTAGCCGTTCATGCCAATTTTTTTACACTGGTCTTGCCGAGTTTCCATTTAGCTGTGTATCTAATTGAAACTGCGTTAGAATATAGTGAATACCGTCTTCTCCCAGATCGCTAGTTGAAGTGTTTCGGACGCACTGATAGTAACAACGGCACATAACGGCAACATTTTCTGCTCACGTATTTACGTCAACTTGTTGTCGTTGTCGTTGTTTCTAAAACGGAAAACATTTCTATTTCACAACCGCCAACTAGGTGTAAAGCTTGCAAAGCCATTTAATCGTTGAGGTAGTAATGGGATTTGTGACGTGTTACCGGTACTTCAAATAATATCACTGTAGATATGTAGGATATACTGCATGTTTTCCGTAGCAAAAACCGCCTACGAGCCCTTAACCGAGGACAAATTTTACGACGCGCGCCTCAGCTGACCCATAGCCTAATAGTCGTAAACTAAGCGTTCGACGTTATGATCCAACGAAGCTATAGAGACGTTCGCACATTTCATTTGTACTCCTGAAAGAAAATTGAGTTATTTTTCACACGCTCCTTAAGCAGGCCGTGAAATGGACCTGGAGCTATAATACGATTTTTTCTAAACAATCTTGTTTAGCTGGCGTTCTATAACTGTATTGATAACATCTTTGGCCTCATAGAATGCATATACTATAATATAGAGTAATAAGCACATATGTTTAAGTAATTAACGCACTACGATATGCTATAGAAACGTCTAACGACCAACTTTACCGCAGTCAAAAAATGGCTTTTTGAGAACAGTTTGGAAGCTCGTCGAATGCCAACTTTATGACAATTTATGATCACTGTTTACTAGCTGACGTAGCATCACCCGTTCCGGTTTACGGCCAGACAACTAGCACAACCGTATCACTAAGACTATGAGTTGTAATAGTACAAGTTGGACATCGATTCATCAGTATTCATTTGCTTCCATTCAACCGGTCACTGACTTCCTGCGTTTGGGACAATAAATACGTGTGAAATATTATCGGTGTTTCTAAGGGCCGGCATGAAGACGTCGGCGAAGTGCGAATTTGGTGGCGCTGCGGGTCTCGCACGAACGTACAAAATGTCTTATTATCGGCAAAAAGTCTCTCACGCAGCAATGCTGCTTGACCGTGAAAGTGAAGACCGTGAAGTTTGTCTGCCTCATTTAAGCAGCCGTATTATTCAACTAAGTAGCAAATGACCTTCCAGATAGACACACTTACAGACAGTATACGAATCAATCAGGAAGCGCTAGGAGATCGCAGCCTCGCAAAGTCTATGATGTAGTGCTAGCCACAACGGAGTAATGCTGCTCCTGCGGGCCTTCTCAGCGGACATCCAAGTACAGGGTACACCGTTCCATTCCAGCGCAGCCATCTTTTTTATGACCTCAGTTCTGGGTCGGAATTGTTGTAATGATTAGGGTGCCAGCGGCGGTTACTAGTATGGGAAACAATGCCAATGAACGATTTACATTCATGTTGGGTTCAAGCACACATTATATATTGTCGACGCTGCGACCGCCAGCGAATTTAAATGTGGCCTTCTTCGATATTAATTCTTCGTCGTCTTTTGTTGTGCTGCAGTTAGTCCCCAGTGAGGCGCCAGGGTGTGGGGGCCGCGCTAAGGATCAGGAAAAATGATGAAATCGTAGCCTTAAGAAACATATAATGTATGTGTACGTGTACAGTCGGCATGTACATTTGCGAGACGCACTTGTTGCTTGAAGTGCAATTTATTTGCTAGCTTTATGCCGACAGCATGTTGTTGTTGTTGTTGTTGATGATGATGATGATGGTGATGATTAGGATGAGAATGGTCGCGATGCTGGAACGACGTTCGCGGTTAGGTCAAGCCCTAAAAATGCTCGTTTTGGTCTATCGGTCTGGTCTGCTAGCGATGCCCCGTGTAACGCGCCATCACATGATAGCGACCTTCAGCCTTTTGCTGGAATCTGTACGTATATATCTATGTCGTTTTGAAATTGTGTTTTTAACGTACGGATTCTGGAATTGAGAAAAATCTTCACATCGCAGTGACATCGCTCGATAGTCTACGATCTATAATACGATACAACCATAGTAGTTCTTTCGTTCCGTTGACAAACGTTATGACTAACGTTGCACCATAGGAAATAAAAAATGGAAATGCGTCATAATTGCTATGTATTTCATATACTTGTTTATTCATTGTCTAGTACTAATAATAGCAATAACATATGAGTCATATTCATTCTGAGAAAATTATGCATTTAATATTGAAATAAGCTGCCGGCTAAGCCGCTATTCCGACTGGGCACAGTAACGCCGCGCCGCGGCCGTTTGCGGGTATGTCCTAAGCAGGTTCAGGCGCGATAGACTCAGAGAGAACATATGCAGCCGTCAAATGGTGGTCGGACGTTGCCGTGAGCAAAAATCTATACGCGCTTGTCGCTGCAGCCGCGGCCGCGGCAATAATGCCATCGCTCGAAGCGGCAGAAACAACGATCGCAATGCACGATTCAACTTTGTTCTATAACCACTTTGGAATTAATTACAGTCAACGATACAGATCTATGCGTACTGCAATTTTCCTCGATACAAACAGCATTTGATCTAATACTAGGACGGATATAACAGCCAGACCGTTAGGGAACGAAAATGACGGGAGGGGAGACAACTGCCGTTGCATGTCTAACCAACTGATGAATTATAGTCGACCAGCAAGTTATCGTCAATTTCTGCAGGATACAGATACTTGATGTGGACGCCGACAGCTAAAATAATTGGAGATGTGACGGAGGTCACATTAAACCGTTGAGATAGTTCAGCTGAACTCTCGTCATCCTATCATTGTGTCTATCTACGACCCGCCAGGCGGTAGTCCCAAATTAACCGTATCGCTAGTCGCTATTCCAATGTAAGTAAATAGGCCAGTCTCTTCCAGTGAAATCGCTTTCTTGTCATAGTTCCTACTACTCAGATCGATGCTACCGCACTCCTTCGTACATTGGCTGTTGACTAGTACGAGCAGCACGTGATTCGTTCGACCCCTACCAAGGAACACTTTACTGCTACCAAGAAACTGCTCCGACCAACTGGGGCATGAGCTCTCGGCTTAAATCGTATTACGTACCGAGCTGTTTAGTGCCGTTAGTTACGACGAAAACTTCGCAAGAGATAGTTCCCGACGGAAAAAGGTTTCCCAAATTCCCTCAGTAGTGACAACAACCCAAACGCACGTGGCTTCCCGTTCTCCACTAGCCACTTCTATGGCTGTGCTTCGACAATGCATCGTTGGCCAGGCGCACCATCTCTATATGTGTATTTCTACGGCGGTGCAGCGCGTGTGCACCGCGCAGGTCGAAATCAACTGCGTTTACGTGAAGCTACTATGAGGAATCCGCAATCGTAATTAATCTTCGATATCTTCATCCCTGTAGCCTACGTAGGCTAAACGCCTGAGGGCTTATTAGACGACGCAGCGTCTGGCCAATTATTTTTGGCGAGACCATTGTTGTTCTTACCGGTAATACATCAACTGCCATCATTTCATAGAGCGCAATATTAAACTTCCCGATTCGTTTTACCCGAAAGACTCCTTGAACGTGAAGAACCCCTTTTGTGGCCAGGACAGCTGATACTACCAAATTCTAACTGCCCTTTGTCAAGAAAATAACGATTGTACACTGATGGGGGCGTAGAAAAAGCCCTCTCCTTCCCTCTCTCTTAGCTCACGAGACAATATAGCATAGTCACGCTCTCTCAAATAAGCTGTCTTCTTTAATCGAATCAGAATAGCACACGCAGATCTGTAATTACTGTTGTCGTTAGTAGTTAATTTCCGTAACCTAGATTTTTCTTGTTTATTCCTACGTGTCGCATGATGTCGCACTGCCAACCATTATGTATCAGTAGTATCTAACACTCATTAGTTGTTGCCTGCAGCGAATAGGACAGATAACTAACCAGGCGCAATATGGTCGTTGTGATGATTTTGTATGAAAAACAGCTCTAAAAAACTATTAGTTTTTAATGTCGCCGTAAGAACACGTTGATACGCGAAATTTCTTTTTCGGACTGCCCGGTTGTAATCGCCTCCCAACTACTCGACCACTTCCCGGACGTCGCTGTGTAGTGTAGGCTGCACGCAAATGTCCTGTAAGGAGAAAAGGAAGGTAGGTAAGATTACCTTGCCGACTGGCCGAAACAGGCCGTAGTCGGTACTATGCTGACGGTAGAGTGCCGTTGTGACTGCTCCTGTTGTTAGAGGTAGTTACAAACCTCTGAGCGACGGATCAAGAGACCGCCAGCTTGCTAGAGCCCAAGCCTCCTCGTCGAGATTTACAAGACTGGGCATTAATTTCACGGCGGCTCCATTTGTTCCGTCTGCGTATCGTCCATCTATTGGTCTCTCTGTTTCCTAGGCATACGCCCACGTCGTTTGAAGGCAAGAGGAGATTCAACACTCTGTGTGGATATCGTGTGGACACTGCAAAAATTTGTCATTCAAAACGGCCTCTCGTAGTGAACTGTTCACGGAGCGTGGAAGGCTACTGTTATGAGCTTGTATTCTGATCCTGTGCCGAAGTAACTATTATATATTGTGCACCATTTGGTCCTAGAGGAACTTTGCTGTGACCCTACTCATGGTGTACGATACGTGTCTTACACATCTTCGGCCAAACTACAGGCCGCCCATCAGGCCATTATCTGTGTACGTAAGTCTGTCCGTATAGAGTACCGTTAACATTGTGTGTGCCGTTGTGATTGTAACGCGTTCAATAAAGCTGGAACGGCTTAGTGAGGGGACGCGTTGTGAGCGAACGTGAAAGCCGTGGTTGTCGGCGAAGAAGAAACACCGCGAGTTGTGGCAATAGAAGCAAAAGCAGGTAGTAATCACGAAAAGACGTAAAACAGGAGGGATGAGCGTACGGGTTGGATTCTACAAGGTGAACACGATGCCGGAGCTGAGCGCCAAACGTACGGGGCAGACCGAGCTAAATGTGGCAGTATCCAACCCTTCGTCGATAAGTGTAAGATTAAAAGGAAATAATAGCAATAAAAGCAGTAACAGTAATAGTAACAAAGATAAATACGGTCGTGAATGGAACTTTCTGGCAACACTCAAGAATCTCAAGAAGTGGCGACGCAAAGGCCGAAGTACGGCGGACCGTGTTATGGTCAAAGAGGAGAGTCGCAATTCTTCGGAGAAAAGCTCATCTTCCACCAGTTCCAGCAACACACTTGTCGATCTAGAGGAACTCAACATCGAGGTGGGTACAGGAGTGTTTCTGATCGAATTTGAATAGAAGCGGCCGGCTTTTTATCGCCTAAAGCTGCTGTATCTATTAGTTGTTCAGTGTTAATTCAATAATGTATGTAGATCAGAATTGGATCACTTGTGTGAGATACTCCCAGTTAATTGTTGCTTGGCAGCTGCTTATCGTTGGTGTATCGGAATGTCTAATCTTTTATGATCATGCTAACGGCGATCTCGAAACAATGACCGGATGTATTACGTGGATATTACCGTTTCTATATTTGCGTTGAATGTGGAGTCTACTTCGTTAGATTTACGACTAGATTCATTCACGGTCGGTGCCAGTTAGGACGTAATGAAGGGGAACGCTAAGATACGTTGACACTAACGAAAGCCACGCGGCGCAACGCGCTTGTACTAGAAGCGCATTACTATAGTCTGTTGCGTAATAGCTCTTTCGGTGAAAATTGTATCTATTCATAGTTCCTTTCTTAAGAAGAAGAATTTCACAATACGCGAGAAATATGGAGCGTCTAACTCTACCGGAAAAACAAAGATGTGACTACAACACTCATGTGAACACTTGAAAAACAGAAAATAGCAACAAGCAAGAGGTCTCGAAGAGGGAGAAAAAACATAAGGTCTTAACGCAAGCTTTACGATGTTCACCGTTCAGTATCTTTCGCTTCCTGCAGATTCCCATTCAATGGCATTTGAGCTCAATAAAACGCAAGTTAGACAAGCCACTTCTATGCAAGTAAACAAACTAAATCTCGAACTTTTTCGAGGCTCAAAACAGGCTAACATTGTTTGGCGCAACGGCTAAATGCTACACTAAGGAAAAATGACAAAAGGCAGAACGATAAACTAGGGTTGTTTCAACCCCTCGTTCGTAAAGTCGGTAGCCAGCCGAGTCAAGTTAAGGATCAAGCAGAGATTGGCCGCAATCTCTTCTAACCTAAAACAGCTGGAACGCTGGTCAAGATAGGATCGGCTTTCGATGTTGATCGAGAAGAGCCCTTTTGCCTTGCTGGCTGTTGACCAACAAAGAACAGAGCAATAGCATCACCCGGAAGATCAAACTGTCTTTCATATGTTCCTTAACGAAATGCCCCCCATAATGCGAGTCGTGGTTTTATGAGATAGAATGGATAGCAGATATTATGGGTTGCTAACGCTGGTACGGTCTTCGGCCTGTTTCGACCTTCTAAAACAAGAATTCTGATCCAACCTCGCCGCGATCAGGATTAGTAGTATCTGTTGAATAGCCCAAAAATACTCATAGTAGGTCTCAGCAGCATAGACTAACGAGTCACATCGTTAACGAAGCTTCCACGTATATGCATACGGTGTCACAGCATGCCGCTGACTACTTTTACATATTCCTAAGTGTTCTAAGCTTTTTGCCATAAATTAACCGTTAACTAGTTAACGAAGCCTTATCTTAAACGTAAGTCTGTAGCAAAAGGCACAACTGCGGTTCTGCCGGGGCAGCAATCTACGATGGCTTTATCCACGAGTCTTTCGTTCCCAAACAACTGTTGTTGTTACGCATTTCCTATCGACTGGTTCCAGCAACTTACCGGAATCATCCTTAATGGTCATTGTACCTCTGGGGTGTCTGGGCGATTTGCGAAAGAAAAAAAGGGAAGAAAGCCGTGGCCGTGTCCTGCGACGTGTCATCAACCAACAACGTATTATCAACGGCCGAAAACAGGACCAGTGACATCCTCGGACGCTAGCTCCAACAGAAATAAAAACAGCCCCCAAGGATTCGTAATGCTGCAAAGTGGCAGCATTTAAAGGAGTTACCGTTCTCTGTGCAGTGAACAAGCAAACAGAGAAAACCATTGTCCAATTAACTGATTTCTTTTTTACCACCCAGTGGTGAAACTGTACAGTTTCGCATTGCACGAGAGAATTAATCATCAGGATCAGAGCAGTAATGAGGCGATACGGCACGAGGCAAAGCAGTTGCTCGGATCCTCTCTTCCGGTTTTTCTTCTGTTGCCCTCCGATCATCTTGCGTCTACAGTGTGAACAACTTTTATCCACATAGTCCATCCGTTACTTAGTCAGAGCTTACCTTTGTTCCGTTCTCATGAGACGCGTGAAGGCAACGAGTAATCTGCGGTGAATGTAATGGCTGTAAAGAGACGTATGCCCTTGAAAGGTGGGCCATTTGTCCCTGCGAACAGTATTGAAAGGGTTTCACTTGCTGTTAGGCATAGTAGTGCGTACGTAAAGAACAGGAAAATTTGTCGGATGTCAAGCACACGGTTGTGTGGAGCCGATGGATCGAGCTAGATCGAGTTAGACGCTATTAGACGAGCGGGTAAAGGCGAGATATGCTTAGTTGTATAATGATGCTCAGTGCTAAGGGTACCGCACGGGAATATTGTGTCTCACAGGACTCCGCGTTGCTGTACTTTGGGACGTCCGTTCTGTTTCTCGATTAGAAAGTTAGCTATTTAAAATAAACAACGGGGAGAGTTTCTATTTCACTGTTAGTTTTGCAAAAGCAGAGACAATGGTAGATTTGGCAAATAAAGTTAATCTAAAAAAATACAAACGTGAATGCACCACAGCCTAGTATACGTACTCGTACTGGGAACGTTATTGGGAATGTTTATTAATTATTATTATGTAACTTAAACGAACGTGGCATATGTCCTGCTTACTACGAATTGCTTAACTAGTACATATTTTGAATAGAAAACATAACGAAGACGAAAGGAATGTTTTAGCGAAGAAAGATTTAGCAAAACTGAGATGAGGTTCTCAGCGATCTCATTGCTACTTGCGGTCACAAACGTCATAATTTGGGTTATTATCGCCTGTTTTCGGTGATGGATCGCAATACGTGGGGTAACGAAGAGGTTACAGCTCAGAACAACGTAAGTGTATAGAGTGAGATAAATACATTAATCGCTAGGGAAAAGCGGGTACACAAATAAACTGTCAGTTGAAACTGAAAATCAATTTTGATCTCAATCGGAAACCTATTTTCTCTGGATTTTCCTACTTTCTCTCTCTATGGATTTACGATGTGCATCCCATGAGGTAAATTTTTGTATCATCCTATATGCTACTTACTACGATGTCTCTACGAACGTTTTAGTATAGCAAGCTCACGTACGTGCAGGGGTGTCGAAGGCTTGGCGAATACGGTGATGGTGGTTAACTCAGGCTCGTTACAGTGATTTCTATTAATGAGGGCCCATAGCCACCGGAGATGAAGGTTCACGTTGTCTTCGACATAGACCCCTCAGTGTCGCTGCTGTTCCAGCTGTAGCTGTCATTAGGAAGGGCTGACGCGTATTTTTACGTGCAGGTTTTCGCTGCGCTCACCGCACATTCCAGCCACACATTACACAACCACTTTTACGTTTGTGCCCTACAAAATAATGCACCGTCGATAGCCAATTTCAGGATAACGTATAAGGCCTGCGGATAAATCGAACGTGCTGGCCTGGTTGCAGATTGTAGAGAGATCGCTATTTGATTCCTTACGCAAAACAGGACAGAGAAGGCATGACCGGCGACCTATGTGAAGTCGCGCCACTGATTAAGATCTTCACCAACAGCGGTTGGCTAATCATCTCATAGTGACTTGTATCATCAATCTACGTATATGGTTGTATATCTACCCGTCACGGACGTCTGTGCAAAGCAGTGTTTAGTATTAGGTCTTTTTTGTTGCAATCGATAAGCTAGACAAATACACACAAACGAGATGAGTGGACAGCACTTATTAGGTTCTCTAATTTTGTTCTATTTCACTATTTCTAGCTATTCATCGTAATGTCTGATGTTAACAGGACAAGCACACCTATTAAATTCCTATCTAGAAGTTGTTTCTCGAACAAGTAGTTATGGGCCCTCGGAAGATCGGAGAAGGAGCGGATGTCCGAATGCCGAAGCGAGCAGGTCTGACAGACTGCCAGTACCCAATGACCTGATATGTCTTATAGAGATAATACTAGCCAAGAATGAGGTTATCGAAATTTCGACATTTTTTATGCGCTAATGGTGACTGCTAGCTAAAAAAAACATACAGAACGACAGAGCATTGAAAAGTCTCAGTAAATTTCTCTTTTGCGGCAGTCTGTAAAGCCATTACAATAATTTCGCTTGTAGCAGAGACGAGACAGATGTCCCACTCTATCTCAAGGGAAAGGAATCAGACAGACCGCCAAGGAGATTGTTTGGCGGCGCTTTCTATAACGGAACTACAACAAAAGCGTGCTTTTTCGAGGAAGGAACGTAAGAAGAGCTTTCATCGTTAGGCCAATATCACTGCCATTCGTTACCGATGACGGTCGGTCATAAAGGCATGCATGAATTCCGCGAGTATGACTTTGTAGTTCTGCGTGATGCTGCTATGCGAACCACTGTCTGCTCAGTTAGGTATATATATATATAACAATTAGTTTTCGGTGACAACGGCAAGGATGGCGATGCTGACAGGCGTCTAGGTGCCACGTCTGTGATAATCTCTATCCCTGTTGGCCGTGTTTTCGTCCCGATGCGTGATGCACAAGTTTGAGAGAGGGTGCCATAGGAAAGAATGCGTGGCGAAGACGCCGGGTTTGGCGGGCTGGTCGGACGGGCGCTCAAACAAGGAGAACAACCAGCAAAAACAATTCACACATTCTCTAAGACAGCCAATAGACGAGACATGCGCTTGGCACTGACATTGACACAACGATCAGCAGTCATGATAGCAACGGCAGCGGCGGCGCGTCTGCCAAAACAACAACTAAAGATCAGTGGCAAAAATAGCCGTAATGGCGATGCTTGTTATCGTAAAGCATCAAGAACAAACAAGCGAAGAACACAGCTCGCGAGTATGCAAGGCTATGGTAGCATAGTTCTAATAGATGTACCTAGTAAGACCAACAAATCGACAAGTTACCTCGGGCAAGCGCGCATGGTTGACACCTCAGAGCAAGGCGTGGGGATTCAATAACTATCGTTAGTATACGCCTACTTCTGTGCAATTCGCCATTATCTTGAGCTGAGAGAGAATAGAGTATAGTGAGAGATACAGTTGAAGAGGAACACAGATCAATAAACGCTGAGAATCACAGAAATCCGCTGTGGTTTTGGTAGCACGATGCCATGATGGAACCATATGTACGGTGTTAGGGATGTCAAGCACAACAACTTATTTTCCAGATTACTAGTATCTATTTAGTAGTGAAGCAATCTCTATTACGGTAGAGCTACTAAGATCTGATGTGGATATATTCGCTGGTGCTTAGAGCCAGTGTACCCAAACTTATTTTCACTCTATATGATCAGTATGTATCACGTGACTGCATTGTCACTATTGTTCCCTTGCGTCAATTTGGTTTTTCGGTAGATTACAGCTTTCACTTGTTGATCTGTAAATGGACTTGAACGATCGAACGATAGAAGATCGATGCACGGGCCATTGCAAAGGCCGCAATCTGTGACAAGAGTCTACCGACCTTGATCAACTGGGTCAGTGTTGTTAGGCCGATTTTCAAAGGTGAAAAAGGCGCTGAGGCGATGGCGCTGACAATGACGGGCAGCTGGCGACTGGTTAGCCGAATGGCCAGACGTACTGCCCTACTACTTTATAGTGCAATACAATACAGAACACCCAAGCACAGTACGCGTGCCTGTACGATTCAACTGGTGCCGCGGCAGTAGCAGAAGGAAAAAGACTTACTGGTTAGCTATTTGCTGGACGATTGAGGTGAAGGCGCAAACGAATCGTTCGGCCATCTCTTCGTTGTTCGAGTTGGTGTGAAGGATAAGCGGCCAGGCATAGATAAGCAAGCTAAGCTGGGCTGAGCGAGGAGAACGCAAAGAAGGATACCTTAGTCTGCCGTTTACTGTGACCGGTAACAATCAACTCGCATAACTCATCATAGCAAGTCTCTAAATTGCCGCCACAGTAGCGTGAGGCCATAAGACCAGCAGTTTACTGCTAGTACCTTGTTTGTTTCCCGATAGGTTGCGCAAGCGTCGTTAGGTAAAGAACATTTGCTAACATCAACAGCCTCACTGTAAACGGGATTCGACGAACACGAGCCTTTACGACGAACGTTTTCGCTCGGAAAAGGGACGGATAGGGAAAACGTTGGTAGGCCATAGAAACTGAACTTGCAAGAATTCTGTTTGTTCTAAGTAGTTATCATGGCGCCTTAACAACGTAGCGTAACGGCCACAGGCTGGAAGAGGAAAGATCGAACGGACTCAGGCAAGGCAGAGGCAAAACCGGCCAATTTCGCCGAGCTATTTGTTGGAAATCGCTCTTGCGCCAATGTAAACAGAGCGGGATAGGTAAAATGTAAGAGGATTTGTAATTGCTGTTGATATGACGTCCTGGTTATTGTTTTTTCCGAAAATTTCTTGTTTTGTTAATGATCCAATGCTATTTCGCTTCGTCTGTTCAAAAGCGAGTTGAAGAAATTTTGCAAAATTACTTAGTGTATATGTAAATGGTAAATATGTGTATAAATATATAGAAAGAAGGAAAATTATTTGTTTTTTAAGGATATGTGTTATCTAAGTTACCTAATTGGGTCTCTGTGATCCATGCATAGATAGGGAGATACAGCTCAATATGGGATAAAGGGAGTATCAATCGATTTCAATAGACAAGGAAGCAGGCTGCGAGGGTGAAGACTGCGGGTTCGTATGTATAGGTGAATTAGGTTCACAACGAAATCTAGCAGGCTTAGTTGCGCTTCAAGTTTCGCCCTTAGATAGCAGCCTTTGTCAGCCGCACAGGATTTAACAGTTTTGGTTAACAGCTCTAGATGGAGACCAACAACAGCAATGGTACAAACCTCCTTTCTCGTACCAGACTGTAGCCAAAAGAAACTAGTGGTCACTATCAGTAGTAGTAAAGCCATCACGAGACGACGCGTAACAACTAAACTCTCAATGAAATTGAAAGAACAGAAAGGCCGCAGCTGCAGCAGCAAAAGCTATAGTAAACGCAGTAAAAGCATGCAAAGGGGGAGTTTTATGGCAGCCGTATTTACTAACGTTAGGTGAGCGTCTGCGGCTGTTGCACTGGATGGCATATCCTAAAAACAACGAATGCATAATACTGCACGATGGTAAAAAGCAACAGCAGCTCTGATGGTCGTGGTGTCCACAATGAACAAGCCAAGATCGAACAGAACAGATTTGGGTTATGGGTGGAACAAAGCGATGGGAGATGACGGAAAATTTCCAGAGAGTTCACGGGGCAATGACACGAAACTGGATTCGTCTGTTTCATGCGTGAGTGTGTATTGTTGGGCCAATTAGCCTGGAGTACGGTATTTGGCCTAATAATAAGTTAAATACTAACAAAGATCATTTCCTTTAATAAACTTCGTGTATTTTGCCCGTCGTTCTCTTGTCCTTTTTCCTTCTGAAAGGCACACTCAGGCTTCATACCATACACCGAACTTTCAATAGTAAGCTCGTTGCCGTGTTCGGAGTATTCGAGTAAAAATAATTACTCAGTAAAAGTCAGGTGACACACAATGAGTGCTAGCTAACATTATGCAATCGGAAATAACCGTTTCTACTGCCGCTAAAAAGGAAGTTTGACACTGTGATCGAGTTTCCCGATGAGTCTAATTCGATTTCAGACTAATTTGAAATTAGTCTGCAATTCTTCTTTTACGCCTCCCCTATATTCCCTAACTTTTTCCCTCCGTAGTAGTTTCCATTAGCCCTTACAGTTTAGATCAAAGCAATCATTTTAAACCACTTACCGCTCCAAAGTGAAGCTCAATTATTGAACTATACCAGTTACTATGTTTTGCTGCTACTGAAACTTTACGTTCTGGCCTTGATCTGATGATCGGCTACTTAAAATACTAACGTTTCCCGTTCAGCACCTTTGCTCTGCACATGTTACAGCTTGTCCAGCTGTCCTTATCTTATTAGACTGCGGCCTCTGTTCTATCAAACAGGTCACGTGCAGTAGGAGCGTTTGTGTGCTAGAGAATTTGTCGACAATAATCGAGTAATCTATGCACGATTGTGTTCAGCTCCGTTTTTTCTTTGCGAGAACAAACAGGATATGCCGGTCATCTGTCCCGTATGGTACTTGTGTGTATGTTAGCGTGCTGTTTCTGTACGAAGCGATTTAGCACAGGTTTGTCTGTATTTGTTATAGCATCAGCTGTAACGAACAATGTTCTTATCGTTGGCCGAGCGGCTGCGCATTGAATGTTTCCTTGCTGCTGTTGCAACGGCTCGTCTGTGTAGATGATGATGATGTTGTTGTTATTATTGTTCTTGGCGTTGGCACCCCGTTTAGTGCTAAGCCCTTATCTGGGCGCTTACTTCTTGGACCCCTTCTGACTGCGAGGCGGGTGGCGCATTTGCAGCATATACTACTATCATTGAACAGCACCATGATCGTTGCTGCTAACATCGGTACTGTTATCATTATTATTACTATTAATAACCTTATTTACTAAGTGATCACCCACACAGGCCTGAAGCAATAACGGCATGAAAAAAGAATACGTCCCAAAATAAATGAATGACTGTGACCTTGTTGGCAGCTAGCTGATCTTAGCTAGCTGCCAACTTAGCGGCCAGCGTTCAAGCACTAGTCTATTAATTCATGAGCTTCTTCTGCGCAATCTTGCTCTATCGACATTTTAAGTGCGTTGGCAGTTTAAAGATACGCAAAAAGCGCAAACGGAAGGACAAAGCAAGAAATAATACAAGGTAGTAAAGGGGGCCGCGCAGGATGACGAGGTCAAAACGGGGGTACCGGACTGATGCTTGTATCATCATCGTAGTGTACGATAAAGCCACCTGAACAGCGGTAAGCATTACTGGCGCCGCTAACATTAGCTAAGTTGGTTCTGAGCATTGGACAGGGCCAAAATGATGACGAGTAGCCTATTCAAGAGCTTCCATATGTTTACCGGCGATAGCAGCAGCGGCAAAATATCGATTTCATTTCCATTCATATGAATGGCCAGGCACCACAAATGCGGGCTAAAGGAAACCCGATATGCTAATGCGTTCATCTACGGCGGCAGAGAATCCGTCCAGCAGGATCGCGTTCCGAAAAACCTACCGGAAGAAGGATGAAGAACATTGACCAGAATGACAGGATTCCTTTTGCACGAGTAAAAACAACTGCAGAAATCGGTGTTCTATTCAAAACTAACAATAATAAAATAGTTACGGAGATGATAGTGGAGCTTCCGGAAGCGGAGTTGTTGTGTTTTTCGTGCCTGACTTTTCGTCGTGTATGGTACCACTAACGGAAGAGATCGGAGCGAAAGATAGCGTATTTCTCTCCGTTGATCATATTGCATGTATACGGTCGATGTCAATAACATGTGCCATACTAGAATCATGAATCTATGAACTGGTGATTAAAAGACAAAGTCTAGTGTACCCAAGGACTATACGCAAACAGGGCACTTTTACTTCGTCGTTGACCTCGATTGATCGATGTTTTTCTGTTGTGATTACTAGACAAACATCCGACTCTGTAAAGCGCGTTTTACCCAGTATCTATCGACGGGCAAATACTTGTTACCAATAAAGAGCATAAGAGAGAGACAGACAAACATAACCAACGCCGATTTAGCGCGTTCCTATTTAAAGTACATTGGTCTGCAAATACACGGCGGCCCATTCATCTGTAAAGCCGTAGGTCAGGTGTTGGTACGGTTTGTTCGGCGCTCTGTTTTACCATCAGGCAAAATCTATTTGCCTCTGATTTTCCGGACTTTTCATTTTCTAAACTCCACGTGCAGCTGGGAACAGACACTACACGAGGGCACGGGCTGTATCTTCTGATGGGCGCACAGTGTTGAAAGGTTTTAGCAGCACAAACAATTGCCAGTGTGTATGATACTGGAAGTCTGGCTATCATCGTTTCCGATCGTGAATCGAATCAAAAACACTCAGGCTAATGCGTCCCTACCACAAATGTGGTACTTCTATACCACCTCTACGGGGTGGCTCAGTGGATGTTAATGTTCTGCAGTAAGTTGCTCGTCACTCAGATTCAACAGGTTGCATTCTGACGTACAAACCCCCTGTTCCAACAAACGTTTGAATGATAGTGGGGGTTAGGATGATAGGCATGTATCTTCGTGCGTTCATGGATGCGAGCGCGTAGGCAGTATCAAGAATGATAAAAATCTAAGAGAACATGAGCAGGGTTTCATATTTGAGACAGTGCTTGGAGCGAATATGTCCAATACCTAGAAAGATTTGTTTCATCGGCAATATAGTCGGCATCAAGAAGCCAGCAGAGATAGGTCGGCAAAGTCCTGATATACAGCTGAGCGCTTATTAAGCGTCTGCCAATATTTTTAAAGACTAGTACAACAAATCATTCTTTAACTGTATCTAATCAGCATATGCAGGCTATGGCCCATATTATCTGAATATATTCCGGAGAATAAGTTGTTTTTGTTTAAAAGTTCTTTTATGTGTTTAAACGTTTTCGTGAGACGTGTATTGTCTCAGCTAGGCCAGTAGTGAGAGGACGCAAGCTACTCCATTATTTATTATGCAGTGGGAATATGAATATTCAACGTTAACTTCTTGAACTTTGCACGTTATTACATAGAAGACTTAGGGCACTGCACTTGTTTGCTGTTGTCGAAAGGGGACATTGCTTTGCTATCACATGTTCGAGTAAGGTATCGATGTAAAGAATGACGTTTTTCCTTTTTGCGCATTAGCTTGCACCCTTGTTGGACTCGTACGGGACATATTACTTAATCAGAAATGGACGATAAATGTTAGGACATCGCAATAATTCTAAACTATGTTGAGGATCATGGCAGCTAGCTATAATAGCAATTGAACAAGTCTCCGTAAAGTTCACTCATGGCAGTCGCGCGGACTGAAGCGCTTTTTTAGATGGAAATCTACCCCAATTTCAGTCGGAGTACCGATAGGCGTTGGCCTGCACGCTTTGTGTAATGTAATCACGAGACAACGACTGCAATGACTAACTAAATCCAATGAATCATCTGTCCCATGGTTAGGTATACAAAGCAGCGTGGGCTTTCAGGTAACGTATTCTGCCAGTGTCGATAATGGATTGGTCCCAGTTCGATTTTACCCTAGCATTACTATTATTGACATTACCATTATTAGAGTTACTGTGGTCGTAAGTCGAATTCGGTCATCGGTGGCGGCACCCATCGGCACTCGTGCGGCCCGTGGGCGCGGTTCGTGTACCTAACTTCAAGCAACTGCCCTATACGCTCGGCCGTAGGAAGTGAAATGCCACTCAGAAGTCAACCGTGTAATGTCAACTCACAATGTATTTTAACGTTTGCAATGATTGGTAAATGTTGATAATTGTCTATATTCGGCCACTTCAATACTTTATCCATGAATACTATACGCTATTGCAGTACATTGGCTTATTAAAATCGACGCAAAAACGCTACCGTAGGTAGGGGGCACAAAGCATATGTATGCTTGCGGAAGTACCTATCATAAGTGAATTCATAATATGCAGTTTACAAAGCTTTCATATAAACGAACATGCTCATTTTACCCATAATTGTTATTATAATCGAGTACTACGGTGCAGTCAAGCATTATTATAACTTAATCTGGTGAAATAACCCTCTCTGTGGTTCGACTTTATTTCGGCATCGTCGTTAGGCTCTCGATCCGACGGTTACGCCTGGATTCAGGTCTAGATCACCTAAGTACAGCCCTACTTGGAGCACACAGGTAGCAACAGTGCTCAACAACGCCAGCCGATAACGAATGGGGTAAGGCTCTAGCTTGTGCAAGGCATCGCGGTGGTGAAATCGACTATTTTTTAATGTCCTCGGCAAGATAAAATAATCAAAAAGAACGTGACAAAGTACGAGGCTTCGTTAGCTTTTTCTGGCTGCCCCAGTTCTCTAAAGCTATATGAATACATTGTCTCCAAAACAAGCAAATACATAAACTATGATAGCCTTAATTTAGAAATGTTCCAAAATCACCTATGTACTATATTTACAACGTTCTATGTTTCACTTTGTCATCAGTATTAAGCTTAATGTCACACTCAGTCTAAAGTCAGTGTCATATATATATTTACGTAAAGAGTTTGTTGCCACGTGCTCATTTCTGACGTCACGCTCTGCCCATCCTCGGTTGCCGTATGCTGTAATGAGCGTTCTTGGCTTTGTCCGCTTGGTGGCGTAATATCAAATGCCTTCTCGGTTAGCACAAAACACTGGGCAGTTCTCGTAATACCGCACTCAATTACCGGGTCCTAACTGTGCAATCTCAATATGTCCAGTGCTGCAGGCGGCAAAAGACAGCTAGCAGAAAAGGGGCATGAGACTAGGGGAGTTCAGTTATAATTGTGCCGGTGTCTCCAAGCCTTTTGCACTGTATAGGAGAACGCTGGACACGAGGTGAACCTATTGCTAGCTATCTTTTTTATACTTTTTTAACGATTGTAGTGTGGGCGAGTACTCGAGTAAAAAGCTACCCTCGAAACGAAAAGCCCACAAAGCTACCACAGTGGGCAATTTGCACCTGGTAAATTCTAGTAAATTTCTAGGCGGGATAACTCTGAACAGATGTCTATCAGGCGGCTTGAGTCAGAGCGATCCTGCTATATCTTCCTCTGAGGAGGCACCTAACGGAAATCATCCTCAGGTTGAGTGACCGAACGGGTCTTGCAAGTGCGTCTTATTGCGGCCACAGAAGGTTGTAGGCTGCAAAACGGTACGGCCAGCGCCAGATGGGGTGCAGACGACGGCTAAAAGAATATTACTTATTTTGCTGGCTAAACAGCTGTCTTATGATGTTATTGTTGTACTTGAGATTCATCTCGGACGTGTATATGCTTTGAACGCTGCTGAGTACAGGTTTACTTAACCTAAGTGGGTGTACTAAGGTACCGTGTTCGCCCGTCTGCCTGCTTGTGCGGACGTATGACAATGGATTGTGTGACACGATAAGCGGATTTACAACAAGTGTTGAACTTGCTATATATATTCGAATAAAGGCTTAACCCTCCTCTTTAGCATGTTCCCAGCGTTGCACTATAGCTCTGTGCAGCATAGAACGTAGACGCTACTGAAACGGAGCTTTGGTTCGGTGGGCGTATGTATTCCTATATGTTTAGATTAACTCTTTGCTTTGTGTCCTTCAAGAGGAAAAATGAACCTGCATACTTTACTATTCAACTTTATATTAAATATTCAGTACTCCGAAGAATACACTCGTACTCTTAGGGATCTCTTACAAAATGGAGGAGATATTTCCTCAGATCCCTTTCATCCTACTCATTTGTGTGGTGTCTGTTACGACATATTTGTTTGTTGTTAATATCTTGCGTCAGAGTCTCGTTGTTGACCGTAGCTGGGCATTGATGTCTCTAGAGGAATGTGCTGTTAGGTTTTTCTCCCACCAAGGAAAAAATACGATGTTGGTTGAACCGTATTGCAATCGCTTGTCTGCTTGATTGTTGAGAAAGTCATGCTTCATAGAACTCTTCTCGGATTGCTCCATCACTGGATGAATGACTTCTCGCTTCGAGCTTCGGTGGGCTGAAGGAGCAAAGGAACCTTAACGGGGCATCAAATAGCTGTGGCTTGAGAGGAACGTAAAGGAAAAGAAGAAAAAAAACTACGAAATCAACTTAATGCACTGATACCTTTTATTTAGTGGTCATCCTAGAGGGTCCAGTTGAGTAGTACTGAAATCTTTTCCTTATGGCCATAAGAAAAGTTTCACTTGCATTCTCTGGGTGTTCGGGCAAGTTCTCGAAGAAAAATAAGTAAATACGATATATCATCGATCGATTTTACGTACAATTGATAATTTGTGTCTTCCAGTGTAGAAGGTATTACTTGTTCGAAACTGTCGTTCACACGTGTCATGTGGCTAACCTTATGAGAGTGTATTTCTGCGAATCGGCAGGCTTCAACGATCTTTAGATAAATCGTGTGTAGCATTCATTACATCTTGAAAAAATCAGACGACCTGGCAGCGAGGAAACGTTTCGTGTTAACATAACGCGAGTGAATAGTTAATTGATGCTACATGTGCTGGTGCCCCAGCATATGGCTACTCTCCATAGAAAAGGAACAGGTCTTGATGCTTTATCATATTGTACTGTACCATATCGTACCGAACGTTGTCCAGCCGAACATTTCGTATCGAACTATCGGCAGCTGCCTACATTCTCTGTTACAGCCGAAAAAAGTACGTATTGCTAGCAAATATAGCATGAAAACCCATAGTGTACAGTTCATGTATGTAAAGAGTGATTCATGTTAATTATTAAAAAATTGTTTACTTCTAAGGCTGAACAATCAAAAGGCACGTAAATTAAACGAAGCACACAATCAGACCCAGTTTCCTCGACTATATCAGACGTTTGATACTGCTAACCTGTAAAATGTTTTAATCAGATTCATCGAGAGCTGCAAGCTCGCTCGTAGTATTTGGGGCAACTATGCTAGCCAGGCTATAATTAACGTATCGGTTCCAGCTCGCCAGCTGACTATGGGGGTAGGCAGAAGATATTATAAAAAATGTATAGGGGCATAAATGTTATTAATGCAAATATTATAGAGAGCCGTAAAAAGGAGGCCATCTCTAGCAGCTTGCAAGGTCGCTCAGTTGCTAACACTAGCTGCCTTATAGGACCTTCACAATAACAGTGTGTTCACGATGACAATCCGCTAGACGTGTAAGTGTGTATTTAGCTGTGCACCCGGGGGACAGGGATGCGACGTGGAAAACACTGACTCTGGCCAAGTAGCACGTTTATTATCTCCGCCTTCTCGTTTCCTATGTGCAGTTTTGTGGCGGCCGTTCATGTATAACGTAAAGGAGCTTTAACTCAGCGTCAAGTCGTATTTTCCTATAATCGAACTATTTCCAATCGATCGCCTGTGTGGCGCCATGTCTACCACGGACACTCGCTCTTCGTCACGGTCGTGTTCTTGTGTGGACGCTTCTTGCTCCTTCGTTCTATCGACTGATCTAGATGAAGCCTAGAGCTAAGCTGAAGTTCCCTGACGACAGGCGTACGATAGATGAAGTTGGACTGTTCAAGCAAGCCAGTCCTTTCTGACCAGACATTTCTGTCATTTCAGCTGGCCTGGTTTGCCCGTTCAGCTATGCAAAGGCGCTGGCCTTGACCAGTTTCGCTTGTTACTCAAACAGCTCAATTTAGTGCGACCCATAGTAACCCACCCTCCCTAAGGAACCGATCACCGTCAAATAAATGTGCGCAAGTCGGACCTACGTTCAACGAATTACGAACGAAAAAAGGTATGGTTTGTCGCCAGCGATGGGTGATTGGTAGCAGTAATACCGGAACTAAATTGAAGTTGGATTATCGTTGATAGATGGCATATAGTCTGCTAGATCAACAAATCAGAGTTATGTAAATAGAGATGATTAACAGACGGGATATAGGATGTGCGTCTGTGATTCCGCCCCGTTGTTGGGCGTAGACAAACGTTATCGTTGGCCGTGGTAAACGAGTAGAAGTCGTAAACTAGATTGCGTATATGGAGATGCGAATTTGTTAGAGTATTGGCAGACGTATATTAGAAAGAAATGGAAGAATAATCAGTCTCTGGCTTGGCCTAGTAACGTGAAGAGATCGTTATAACAAACGGGTATTATATTCGCCAGAAATCGAACCTAAACCAACGTTTAGCGCTAATCACGTTTATAGTGCAGTCTCACAAGTTTGACGCCTAATAGACTTATAAAAACGCAATACAGAGCTCGTGCATGTGTGTAGCGATCTGGTCTGAATTGCAAGCTGTTTCTTAGTCGGGTGCAAAAGTTTTTGCTAGCCTTTGTATAAAACAGCCATCGTTCGGTCGTACGGCAAGCTACTCGTACTATAATGGTTCAGCTGTGAACGGGCTTGCTTTACCCTGCTCCCCATTACTTTACTTATACACAATTATATAAGTATACCGTTTTAGGTATCACTAAACAGGTTCATGTACGTACCTACGCTCGGCCGCTGTGTGCCCTAGCGAATGCTAGTGGCATCGTCTCTAGACATCTCATCGTCACAACGGTCTTTGTTTTTTCTTCATTTTCTTATCTTCATTTCTCATAATCTTTGTAAAGTTGCAGTTCCCCAAGCGTACGGCGGTCGTACTTAGTCAGTAGTGGCGATTTTAGTGGGACTCTGTTTTTGCTGTTCTAGCTTATATCGTTGCTTCGCCAGTGGGCCATGCCGAGATGAAATCTATGTATTTTAATTTACTCGTATAATCAAGTATTAGTGTTGCCATGACGATAGTTGTGACATAAATATCAATGGTGCGTCTGCAAGCATGATGGCACTGAGTTCGCGCGTTGCTCTTCGTCATCGCGGGTGATTGCCGAAGATTCGCGCAAGCAGATCGACACATAGGACTCGAAATATCACCAACGCTGCCTATGACATTTGTAGTGAGGCAGTTTATCACAGAGTTGGTCACATGATGACCACACATACCACCGTGATTCGTATGTAACGTCCAAGTAAAAAACAAATTGACGAGGCACTAAGACGGAACTAGCAAGCGTAAACAACTAGTCATTGCGGCATTTAAATGCCCTTTTTACATGTTTTTCGCCATTCTAGCGCACATGCTACATATTTTAACACTGTAGTGTAGAATTGTGACTCTAAATGCGCTCATACAATGAGACTGTGCGAATTCAAAACTCAGATGGTCCTTAGTTCTATAGGCTGGATGGCAATTCGTAACCGCGCAGTTGTTTTCAGTAGCTTCTTACTGCTAGCTAACAAGCTCCGCAAACGGGTAAGGCTGGCCAGGACCTGCAATGGCTAGAAAGGTTAAATGTTCTACACAGATACATCTGACTCGAACAGATGAAACTCTAACAACCAAACTCAATATTACCGTAATCTTCTGCTGTTTGCGATCCACGCGCCACTCGTGCTGGTACCGTTTGCATGGCCTTACGCTTGCTAAAGGAATATCGAGTGCGATTTTGCGACGGGCCGCTGTTCCTGGAAGGCGAGCGAATACAACGCGCGTCGCATTCCCGCGTAACTTTGTATTTTGTGTAGGTGACTTTTTCGAGCGCGCAATATATATCGTAGCTAGCTCTGTACGCGATATCGACGACTTCGCTCCGAACGTTAATAAGCAGCTTGTTCATTCCTCAGCTCAACTTTCCGCTGTTACTGTTACTTGGAAGTATTGCTGGGACCTGTCTGGCCGTTTGATCTGAGATAGCCTGGTAAACGGTCACCACAAACGAGGACAGCATACATTGAGGTAAAGCGAGTAGCAAATTGTGAGGTGGAGGCAGTGGTGAAGCTGGAAACTTCTGCCCTGACCTAATAAATAATGCAGGAAGCTGAACCCATTGGCGGGGTGCGCTAATTGTGGGTTCAATCTTAGCCGATGACAGAATTGTTGAAGGTTTCCAGTACCCCGCGCTCTAAAGCGGTGGCGTTCTACCGACGGTAGAATGGTCCTATGTCCCTTACCCTGTCATCCCAATGCATTAAAAACAGAACTCCTTGTTCGGGATGTTTTTTTCGTCTCGTAAAACATTTGACGCGTAGAGCGTTATGTTGGCGACCCACATAGAATATCAAAGCGGGAATGGAATTGCAACAGTGATAACAAAAGTAGCAGTCGCCCCTCGAAGCGTGCTTGCTTGGACTCACACAGAGATAAACCTAGCGGATGTAATGGCTTCGTTGCAGGCGGTAGCTGGCTAACACCAACGGCCAGTTTGTTACAACTAGTTTCTGGATTAAACACAGCGGCATAGAACAAGCCAGTCAATCCCGTCCTAATAACAACCCTGTCAATGGCATATTAGATTTCATGTAGGTTTCTGAAAGTTAGAACTATCGAAATCCATTTTTATTTACCTGGGCACGTGGGGAGAACGAGTGCGGGCTTCAAAATAACACTGGGTCTACGAAGTTGTCAATCTGCTTACTAATTCCATTTGCTCCATTTGCAAAAGACAGATAAGTCTCCCACTATTATTGAAATGTTCACGAAAGATCTTTCTACAGGCTCCTTCATAAGCTCCATTAAAAGTAAAAACAGTTATAATAATAAAGTTATTATTTAATAACCAGTCGGGCCAGGCAGTGTAACTGCGGGCGCTGTTTTTTTTTTCATTTCGAACAAACAGAAACGTCTTTGCAGATTATTGTTGTATGTTCTCATTCGGACATCTCTTTCTGCTTGCAAAAATTGATGTGTGCCTAGAGCCAGTATTCATATTAGTTATAGGGATGATATTAACCTCATTGCATTATCACATGCGTAATTATATGACAGAAAACGTCACCTCTTCAAGCCAAATGGCTCAATTTCTACGGCCACAGCTGCCGTTAGACATTGCATCAGCCACTCTCTCATAGGATTACGCATACGCAAAATAATGGTTTCTAGCTAACTAGTTGTGGAATTTATGCCGTCCTTTGTCCTGAGTTAAGCCTGTCGGCCCTGTTTTGGGGTTACGTTTCGACGATACTATGCACTCGTAGTTATCAACGGTCTACATCAGGAAAATCGGCATGGCAGTTAGGCAAAATTGTCGAAGTCGTGTATTGGTGCGGATATTGACAACGTTCGGTATCAGTCATACTTGCATTTGAGGGCACCGTTCCCGGTGCAATATAGGTAGCGAATGTTGTTTATTGAACTATCTGAGTCGGAATCCAGTTGTCGAAGTTGGTACGAGGAGCAGGATAGCGCGACTTTCCATACGTAATATATGCATACATACCTCGTCTATATTCGGATTTATGGACGCTAGCCATAAAGCAACACGTGTTCTATCTCTCTATTGATAGGCAACCGTAATATCCATGTCCAACTATATATTAGCAAGATATTGTTATATACAGCTTCTATAGAGCACGTACTTACTCATAGAGGTTTGCGCGCTTGTTAGCTTAGTTGTAACATAATAATTGGCAGTGGTAGACTCGTGATCAGGACATCGTCGAGGTTCTGAGATTGGTCACAGCGGTAACAGTCTTACAATAGGCACCAGGGCGTAAAAATCTGCCAACGCCCGTGGATTGCCCATTCAGTCCCACGCCGTACATGCAGGAGTCTTTTCAAATAAAAGAATTAAGTTTTTGCGCTAGACATAAAGAGGTCTATGTCTGTTGGCTTATTTCAAGGAAGGAAAAGCTATGCTTCGGTAACTGATGCACCATTCCAGCTAACCTCCGCCGGTATGTTCCTATCTGTATCAAACTGACGATCAAGGCAAATATTGAAAAAATTGGAGAAATTCGCTATGTCTATTTTACCAAAGCCAGTCAAATCAGGTAGACTGACAGCAAATGCATCCCCCTCGGAGCTAAAAGAACTTTGTACGCTTTTACATTACTAATTTCTAGGTGTTTATACAAAGATAAATGGGTGTAATAACGACGATATAACTGAACGACATCTATCGATAACGGAAAATCCGTGCATGCAAGAATGTGCCGAAGTTTTACCGTAGCAATTACTTCACTGACATCTTACCTACTCGGTTAGCTACTTATATATTTGTTATATACTTGATATTTATGGCATATAGCTTAATTAGTTAAAACAATTTCGAACCGATAGTGACTCGTGGTGACGGTTGTTCGAGCGAGACGGCATCGGTTTTCTTCGCCATTTTTTATATTATCATGTATACATATGTATTTGAGGATTTTATGTTTTAGTTACTAATTTGATAGAGTTAGTTGGCTATTATCGTTTCAGGACTTACAATTATGTATTATTTTACAGAAGAGTCGCTCTAGGCCACGTGAAGATCAAGTACGAAATGTTATTAATGTTGAACACGTATATTTCCTGATCTTTCTTCTTATCTTCCCTTTGGGCGAGAGTTAACATTCGATAGCTATCGTCCGTTTAACGTACATGTCAAGTTACTGGATGTTTAAACACTTCAGCGATTCGTAAATGTGCTTATTGTTGTGATCACATCGGGTATTCAGAGCACAGCTTTCAATTGATTATGCAAATAGCGCCGCAATAGGAAAACCCGAGGCCTGACGTGAAACACAGGACCATATACGGACATCCTTTCATATTCAGCATACAGACATTCCGACATCCTTCGCTTGAGGCCGTTTCTGCCGACTTGGCGGCAATATTCAGCCTGCGTTTAGGTTGAAGGGTGCTCTTTAACATAAGAGAGCATCGGTTCGCATGTTTACAGTTGACGGACTACCCACTGCACGGACCACGATGCTACCTAGGAACTAGGCTGGGCCGGTTTGTCTCTTTGATGGGGCAGGCATCATCGGAAGACGTTATTAGCATAAGTGTCTTGGTAATTAGTTTTGTTAAGTCCGTGTGACGTCGTCATCTTATGCGGTTTGCATGTAAGCTCAGGCTTCCGTTTGTGCTAGGCTCATCCGTTAGTAAGGCCCCGTTTGTGGTAATCTATTTATGTGGGCTTGTCACGGCCAAAGTTTGTTGTTGTACCTGCTGCTCAGGTGTTAAGAACTAGTTGGATCGAGTACCTAGATGGACTATTGTGTGAAGCAGCCAAAGCTTGGGCTGGATGTGATTGATGTTTGTATTCACGTATTACCTATCTTGGTTTTATGGCACACTAGTTTCTATGTTTAATTAAGGGTTGCATGGTGTATCGAGAGCATGTAACGAACTGAGGACAAATAATGGATGTTGATCAAATTCAACGGTGTGTGACTTTATGTTTAAGTAATATACAGATAATGTCTACTCCGAATAGTACCACATGGGCCTACAAACCTATTTGAATTAAATGTGTCTCGTCCACTGGGACTTAGTATTCTCCAAGGGATCAATTCGCTGGGCAGTTAAGTGTTTGATTGCGAGACTGTAATTTAAACCCGGGTCGGTACCCGTTCGGATGATGTTCTGAAGAAAAACAACAAAATAGAGAACAGCTGGGAGCGTTAGTGTACAGTCGTGTAATTTAGCTTCGCTTAGCAATTCCCTTTCTGTTGGCCTGCACAACGGTAGCAATTAGGAAAACGTTGAAAGGAGTTACTTTACCCGTCTGAAACCTGGGTCTTTTGCAGCCTTTGCTCAGAGACTATTCTATCGCGACGAATAGTGCTTTTCCGATCCTCATCGATTACGCGAAGGACTCTAATGATGATGACGACGCCGACGCTCACGAAAAATCCGACGACACTGGTGAATGAAAGGCGTTTCCTATCGCTGGCACAGGAATAAATCCAGTGAGAGCTTTCTGTGCTCGTTTGCATCTGTAGCGCTCCGGATTACACTCCATGTCCTGCTTCGAGTGTACCCGTAAGGACAAAAAGCGCCTAGTAAAGCACAACGTATCAAAACGAGAGAAATAAGCCTAACGCTACGTTTTCAGCGTTACAGTCACGGACATTCTTTTACTTTTTTCCTGAAAATGATAAGCTCGTAGTGAGTTTCGAAAAAATGCGTTAAACGTTGCCCTTAAGCTGAGCTCGATTTGAAAAGGCACACAACAAATAAATGGATAGAGGTGACGCGTAGATGGAGTGGTTGAGATACTCGCACAATATACATTGTACATTAGCAAACAACTTTTTTAGCGAACATGCACGACCACAAACAAGAACTCAGGCATGGAGTGGTGGGAAGCAGACATCAACGGTAAAAAAAGGTATGTTATCCAAGGAATACAAAAATAAAACTTATCACAAACGCTGGTCTGTGATGTTCATTGTTTGATCCCTAATAATTTAAATACAGCGTCGATAAATAGACGAACAAAAATGGCTTCAAGCGATACTTACAAATAGAAAGCCATAACAGAATAGGACATTTAGTACAAATATCGCAGCGCGCATATGTTGTACGAAACTGAGCAACAATAAACAATCAAGATGGCCAGACAAGGACGTGGCCTGCTTTGCGACCGACTTCTGCTAGCTTTTTAACATCTCGGTTTACCTAGAACATAAAGAAACGTCATTACTTTCCTGAACAATGGGGAAAGCAATGTAAACAATAACAGCTGCTGGGTTAGGCAACAATGAGCCCAGTCAAGCGTTTAATGGGCTGAGAATAAAATATCCTCGATACTCATTTCATCAAACTATAGGAGAATAGCTGAAAACTGGGGTGAAACACTTGATGAAGGAACGACCCATTGAACCATAAACGTACGTATCGAGTCCGTTGTCCTAATAATTTTGTTCTATCGACGAATCATCTAAATATATCGTTGTTATGATTAACAGAAAATATCCCTACAGTGTCGCCAGATCACACCAGCGGTTTAAGTACGCAATTGCAGGTTCAGTAGATAGATAACAGTCATCTAACCTAGGTCCACCAACCAGACTTTGGTCATTTTTGCTTGAGCGCCACCAAAGAAAGAGGCCGCTCGATATTATCCTGTCAGTCCAAATTGCACGCTAACGTCAAAGCATCTCAATATATTAACAAACATAATTGCAATTGAATCAAATCTAACGGGCGGCGTTCCACAAATAATCATTCGAGCTATATGCCCGGTGCCGCTATTAGGCATTCTGTCAGACACACGGCTGGCTTCCAGCACGTCGCGCAGTCTGTCTATACCTGAATTCGAACCTAGACCGCAATATGTCCCTGGGATTACTAAGTACACACATTACCCACGAAGCTTGGATAGTCTAGCCGTTACCCGTCGGACCCTGAGCTGTCCGCAGATCCGGCAGGAAGGAACAGGGATCCATCGCTGAAAAACTACAGCGTTATTGCTCTTACTGATTTCAACGAGTTCAATGACCATCCATGAGTTCGCTTGAAAGGAAAACGCCAAGATGACTGGCCGTAAGATCGCTCTGAACGGACCTGGCGCCTTGTAGGCGTATTTTAAAAGCGATGATTTCTAATGATTACTTTGACATTTCGCTATACATTATTTGAATGAGTATTTGCTGTAAATTGAAACGGAAACAAACTTGTCAACGAAAAGCACTTGCGCGTTACACGATCGATAGCAGTATGCTTAGCTATCCGTTTGGTGTTCGTTTGAGTTATTTACATTTCGAAAGACAGCCTCGACGCTGGTGTACGCCGAGTTCTTCACTCCCGTTTGGCGCCACAGTTCACTGTTTACTAAATGTCCTTTTCAGGGCTCTGCGGGGTGGTTTCGTAACGCCTTTTTTAATCTGTGTGTCCTCCCTCTTAGGCAAGTCCATATCAAGCCCTTTGTACCGACGCAATCGTGTTCGAACATCCTGGCTATTTGACGCTCTCCATCCGCGTCCGACATAACACTTAACAGGAGTTACGATGACTACAATTGTTTCGCTGACGCATTTGATTTGAAGTGCGCAACTGACGGCCGAGTGCCGGCCTGTGCATTTTTAGCATTTGTGCCCTCCATTCCTATATATTATCGCTTATAAAATTGTGTAGCAATTTCGTCTGTTGAAAGAAGTTTATTCATATTCCTGCAAGCCCAAGTTAGTCAGACGTTAGTCTTTTGTGCCGGCTCGTAGCTTTCCTTTCGCTAAACGTGTCGCTGCCGTCACGAATAGATCTCAGAAACAGAGGTGACTAGAAATATGCAAAAAACATACAGTGATTACGTTTGGAGTAATGTACAATATTGGCTAGTAACAAAACCAATTATCAAGGTCAACTGTCGCCCAAAGACATACACGTATCGACACCCGTTTCCGTTTTCCTCTGGAAAGATGTATCTTGAAAAATACAGGAACAGTAACCCAGAGCGGACTACAGCCATATCATTTCCAGTGTTGCGCGGCACTAGTCAATCTCTGTGCAACAACTATTTAAAAATGATTTTCTTTGCTACTTTCGGGGCTTTCGTGTGAACTTGTTTTGAGATGGCATAGAGTCGATACCGCCGGCTGACCGCCCTTTTGGACAGAGAATCGCGTTGCCGCGAAAGGCAGACAGTACGCGTCGAACCAACTATGACAGTTGTCTATGCGGTTCTGGACCAAGAATGCTTGACTTGTTATTGACGTAAGCTATATCGCCGCGTTGCCGTAACGTTAACTTACCAGGCTATTAGAAGCCACGGTCGAAACATTCTGTCAAGCGCGGCACTTTTGTCGTTAACGGCAAAGTCATGCTTAGCCCTGCTAGCGCCACTACCCGAGCTGTCACAGTAGAAAGGTAGGTTTGTTGCTGTCACAGATGCACTCATTGGGGGGTTTGTTCCGTGCACCCATAAAATAGTGTACAGTGAAACGACTTTTACCACGTTAACTGTTCCAGGAGAGGCATCGAACAGTCGCGCTAGATCATCACCGCGGAAAACTAGCTCCTCCTTACGGAAAAGGTCGAATGCAGTACGAATATAAATAAATTTTTCAAGGATTACTATCAGCTGATGCGAGGTCGAAGATCACAGCGACAGGAGAAGTAATGGCAATGACAACGATCACTGCGAACGTTCGCGCTGGTCGTGATCCAAAATGACGTCGGTAGTATCTACGCAGTGGCTACGTATTTCGCTTCACACGAGAATATAATTCACTGCTTTTACGTTTTGGCGTATATGTATTACGCTGCGACGGACTCTTGCGGAGATCTATACTAAAACGATGGTTACCGATAGTTTTATTTAATCAAAGTTAGAGAATCATAAATGAAGCGAACGATATGGCGATGTTTGAAGCATATATTATGATTTGGCAGTAACTTACTAAATAGTTTACTGTCTTGTGTTCATACTGCTTCATACGAATTGTTCTGTTATATTCTATCTAGGTACCGTTTCTGGCTATTGGGTTAATTAGCGGATGGCAAGTTAACTGCAATCGTCCACAGGGTGGCTGCCCTTTTAATCTAAACGATAAGTTACAATAGAGGTAGTCCAAGTTGTTAGGTGTGACAACATTTTTCGATGTATGAAAGCATATTTGGTCGGACCTTGTATGAACAAAATTTCTATGTTGGCAATAGACCGGTACACCGAATTAAGTTGTGGGAAGCAATTAACGATGAAAAACGAGACGTTGCTAGGTAGAAATATTATTTGCCGACCTTAATGTATGTCAGGGCAATTGTTCCATTGAAGTCAACATTGAAGATTCCGACACATCATTCTATTCTTGACACAAAACTAGTTTACTCATCATCGTTGGAGCTTCGTCCATGAGATTCGCTTGCGTGAAGAGTAGTAAGACTCAGGCGACCCTGCCTTACGAATAAAGCCAATTCGAAACTACTTCACGATAGTACCTCACATCCTGTTTTGATCAGCCAGGCTAATGGAAATGACCTGCCAGTTCATTAACGCTGTCTCTTCTATTTTAATCAAGCATTTGTCTCTTCTCATATTAGCTGTTACAGTTTTACCGTCAGCAAAAAGTAACGAAGTGCAAAATCAGATTTCACTATTAACAGAAATGCATCTCGTTCTTGAGAGTAGTAGTGATTTAGTACGAACTGTTCCTGTTCAATCAGTCAGTCAGTCAGTCAACTCTCCACGTAGAGCTTAGCGGACAAGGTAGGTTTTTTGATGGACTCGCGTATTTTAGGTAGAGCCTGAGCGTTCTTTCATCACCTAAAATGCCGACTATACGTTCGAAGAAAACTACGAGCAACAAGTTGAAAAGAAGGAAGTAAAAGCTGGTCGGTGGAGCTGCGTGTCGGGTGCGTGTTTGCTATGTTTAGAATACATACTAGTTTGTCTGTTTTCTTTGAGATTGCGTGGATCCTATTAGGACGAAGCGTGCCGTGTGCATGACGACGATGACGCCCAGCTGGCCGGAGCTGTGTAGTAGGCACTATATCACTCACTGCGGAGAGGCCAAATGATAAAAAAAGCTAAGGTAACAATTGTAGCACGAATATGGAGGAAGTTGCTGGAAGGAGATCGTGAGAAACAAGCCACTACTTAAATTGCTTACTAATTATCGCCTTCCTATTACGTACTCTGGGTGATTGGCCGTGCACGCCGTTTTATTATATCTATATATGAATCGTTAGCTTGGACCATATTTTTTTCCATATTGTGCTTTTGGGGACCCTTCGACTCTTTCCATATTATGGCCTCTGCTAGTTGTAAGTACTCCCGTAGTAATTTTGCTTGAATTTACCGCCGTTTAATCACGATGTCCGACATATTGTTGATTAGCTAAACGCTAGTGTGTCGTGGTTCGAGAGTTTCGACCATCAAACATTTTTTGTTTGCAGCGGGTCCAGATCCGTTCGTAAACAACCATTTGGCAGCGCAGTAATATTGTGATTAAACAGAAAATGCCACGTTCTTCGAGCCTCTCCATATCTACGTCTATGTCATCGCATTGCGTAGCTAAGGGAAGATGCACTCGCGCAGAAGGGGCATATCAACGGCGAAGAACCTCGTTTGCGTACCTACTTGCCTTCTGCGGTCAAGTAAGGGCGCAGTGTGCTTTCCGCGAAAAGTAACCAAGAAGAGAAAATCTCGGGACAGAAATACGATGTGACTGAACGCATCAGCAAACATTTTTCTGTATTGATATCAATTTGTTCGTCAGCCGGCCTTTCTGGTCGCTCTCTCTGGTCTGGGACTGGGTAACCCGACACACCCCAACTGGTCCTCTTCATCGAATCGAGAAGGCCCGTGCGCGAAGTAGGATCTAGGCTCGCCGGAGGTGCTATTACTTTTGAGTTCCGATTGGACAAACAGACAGTGTGGATTCCGAGGAAAAAAATATGGTGCAGAAAAAGTGGAACAGTGTAGCTTATGATGCTAAACAAAGCGAAAAAATTTGTTCTGCGGAACGTCTACGGGATGACTAATGTCGTTCGTTTCTTGCTGCCAGTTGTTTGTGCGATAGAGCAGTAGCAAACGAGCAGGGTGTGGATAGAACGTTTCCGCGACGATTGTTTTCAACTTACGCCGCACTCGCGGATAAGTCGAGCCTTTTCCTGTACGTATTGTCTAGCAGTCTCCTTGTAGACAAAAAACGTCTTGGCCATTCAGTGTCTCTATGTGGCGGTGGTCTTTATAATAAATTTGCTTTGCCACCTTTTCTCGCTCGTATGTATCGGGACAATTAAGTGTCGAGTGATGCCGATAAATACGTCCCATAATGTGTCGTTAATCGCTACTGTAAAAATGCGCCTAAGTTTAACATGCTTCACCATCTTCTGGATAACTGCTGCTTTGAATACGAAGCTGAGGAAGTGGGCATGGTCTGTACGTGCATACACGCATATGCGTCAAATAGAGAAAAAATGAGACTTTAATAGAGAGAAACCTGAGTTACTGGCATATGCAGAAGAACATGCAGATCTGTATACCGCGAGAAAAAAAGATTATTTAGTGAGAGTACATGATGTTGAAAGAGTGATCGTTGCGTTTGTTTGAGATGGAAGTGCTGAGTTAACTAAAAATGATGGTACCTATATGCGTCCGTGAAACCAGGCGTTTGTCGTAGATCTGTACAACTCGGAGATGACTGATACCATAGTGCTATTGGTTTTATTATAGAAATATTACAACAGTAGTAGCTTTGACCTGTAGCGTTTCGTCGACTCTTGTTTGGCCTTTGGTTGAATTAATCGGTGTATTGTAGATAGTCATTTAATGTTGAAAATAACAAAAACTAGCCTTTGTCCTAGAGCAGGATGAGAACTGCACTATTTATGAGAAAATGAAAACGAACAATCAAGAACTAGCGAACAAAGCCAGTCCTAAGCGTAAAGTCCAAGGCAACGACAACTGATGCGTTCGGTGGCGTCGTGTCCAGCTCCAGCAAACAAAGTAAGGGGAAATGAACTAAGTCTTGTAAATCCTTTAGGCAACATGCCACCGTCGTGCCGCTGCCAATCGACGCAGTGTCGCGATGATGGAGCGGTGTCTCGTAGTAGAAAACAACCAGCAGCGTTGGGGAATTCCTTTTTTTTTTTCCACTGGAGAAACCGGCTGCGGAGCGACGGATAAGAGTCGCTCGCAAAAAGCGAAAAAAAAGCGAAACACGAAGGGAAAGAGAAAGAGAGGAAACGCACTAGTGTGTCGGATTATGGAGACCAAACAGCGCCAACGTTTCGTCAAAATCGTTGACTACTAGAAGCCGCTCGATGTTTAGAGAATGTCACTCGAGGGATGAACCTGCGCCTCTACAAGCGGAAAAAAAAAGCACGCGTGTTTAGGGCGATCTGTGTAGACTAAACGCACGACGATCCATCCGCCATTTCTACAGGCGACTGTGTTAAGGGGACCCGTGCAGCAAAATAATCGATTGAGTTACGTGTTTTTTTCTTCGTTTGGTGAAAATCTGTGGTAGTGCCTATGGCTAGTCAATCCCGCCAAATTGCGTTGGGTAATTGAACAGAAAACAGCAACGCCATCTATATCGTTACCTCATACGGGGCCGCGTTCGTCCGTACAGTTTATGGCTGTATTTAATTTAGTTTGGATTCGTTCGTTTACCTCTTGAGCAATAAACTGAGCATACAAAAGAATTGAACATGATTCTTCCGACAATGGTTGAACTATTGAGATTCATCAGGAAGACGCACGTTGACAAGAAGAAATCTATGTTTTTGGTACGAGCCCGCCTCTGTGGTAACGCGCATGGCATGCTAGACTAAAAGCGTTCAGAATTCTATTCATTGTGTTTTTATAGAAAAACGAAAACTTCACATTTGTATTCGCATAATGTTGATTTGTTCCAGTGCTATAAATGCTTCTGTAATAATAACTTGCCTAGAATCTGCTAAATGCTGATAACACCGACCGCTTTCTCCATTAGATAAATAGAAAGAATTAAACTCCTGGTCGAAATCTTCGGACAACGACCACAAAAAGATCGGCCTATCTCGCATTATTGCAAGTATAATACTGTGAGTTTTGGCAGGACACAGCAGGACTATTACACCTTCAGGGTTCTCCTCGGTTGTGCTTGTTTCTATTTAGATCAAGTCAGCAAACAGCCGGCGTAATGTGGGGTGAGCATAACAATTTTTCACTTGATTGAAATTACCTTTTCTCTCTTACCTTGCCCCCTTCAATAGGATTAGGTTGTTAAAATGCTCGCTTACCAACCCAGCGGTTAACGATAACAAGTCGACGTAAGCAGTTCGATACGCCTCTTAACCGATTATATCAAACGTTCGAGAGTCGTCACGATACTCACGGACTACGTCCGTTTAGCCTGGGTTCATCAAGTACCGTTTCTGAAGGCAGATAGGCAGGCGGTGGTAGCAGTAAACTGAACGAGTTAAGGAACAGAACGATAATATAGGAAAACAGAGACAATCGCTTGTTGCTCTGGGCATAGTTGGAACATTTGAATGGACATTAAAAAAAGTGGAAGCTATCGTGGCCGGGATAAGAACATACGTACATAGAAAATAATAAGGATGCAGGAACATTAACGGAAGATAGAAAATGGAACGGAAGTACGGAAAAGAGAAAGCAGGCGGAGATTAAACGTATTCGAATAAAAGTTTTGCGACAGCCAGAACAGAGTCAGCGAAGGCTCAGTGAATACGTTCCTTTAAAATACAGTAAAACAGCGAAGTAAGTCGAAAACACACGAAGTTGTTAATGAGATTTATTTTATCATCACGTGTACTGTTCTTTGCTACCTTTGTACTACATCGGCGCTACGCTATTAAGTAGATCTGAGTTTCAACGCCGCTAAGAGATGTAACATTTTCGAATCATTGTTTCTACAATGCTATACTCCCGAAAAATGTATTACTAATGTGATGGTGCTATGTCGGTATCAAGTAATGGATAATTTTTACTTTGTCCGTTAGTCCCTGGACATGGCGGTACAGATTTGGCGTTCAATATCAAATACTCTGTGGAAGATCGGATCTAGCCGCTGCTTGATGTTAATATGAAAGTAACTAAAAAGTTTTTATCCAGTCTACTTTATCAAAGAGTTCGTTTGTTTTTAGGTGTATGCATAGATAGTCCGGTGCAATTCTCTCGAGAATCAACCCGTACAGAGCGTTAACTTCACAAAAAACCATTGTGCGTAAACGCAAGATGAAATCAACCACCCACGAATCAGTGGATACCATATTTTGCATCGTAGATGTGTTATTCTTTGGGGTTCCATGACCCATCGGGTCTGATATCTAGAAAATCTTGTCTTTATCTCGCCGTCTTCTCCATTCATCTGCGTGCCAATACAATTTTTAGCGGGATACAAGACCGTAAAGTTGATACTTAATGTTTTCGGTCGGTGGTGACACACGATACATTTTTTTTTCCCTACATAGCGTAGCTACAATATGTATGGATCTTATATACCGAGATAATATATCACTATCTGTGATAAATACAACTGAAGGTTTCTAATAGAGGAAGAATAGCTCAAAAATAACTCGTAGAATTCGAGAAACATGACGGATTTGCTTGTTCAAGGTATTCACTATAATCGTGTGATTTTTTTAATCTTCTAGAGGTAAGAAGCGTTGAATTCAACGAAGTAGACAACGATTAATTAGATGCTTTGGTTTTCTTCTGTTTTCAGGAGCACAATGGAGAGGATCAAAATGGCGAAGGTGGCCTTTTGGAGATAGAGGTTAACAATGTAACCAAAGAGGGTCACCCGAAGCCAGATCCGCAACAATTCAAGCTGCTAAAGGTGCTTGGCCAAGGCTCCTTTGGAAAAGTATTCCTTGTGAAGAAGACAGTCGGACCTGATTCGGGTACTCTTTACGCGATGAAGGTTCTCAAAAAGGCAACCCTAAAAGGTTCGTTGTTGTTAGCCTATTATTAAGACGGTCAAAGATCGGACCCCTGATTCATTATTATAGACTATTCATATTTGCGGCATAAATAAATCACTTAAACATTGGTCGCCTTCATTAAGGAATATACTTGATATGATGGACGTCCGTAACTTCTGAATAGCTTCTTCATCAACTAAGAATTTTGTTTTATGCGGTGCTATGTGAAGGTCTACAATGAACAAGGTATCTATCGACTGATATGCAAAACTTGAACATCAGTCAATAGGTTCACAGTTCTTTGTGGTTCATACGAAAAAAGACTGCAAAGGGCTTCAGCTAAAAGACTATCCACATCAAATCAAGAAGCAAGATAGATGGAGTTCAAGTAGTTTACTAGATTGACGGCAATCCTCCCTTAATGTATAGATGTGTATATCCTCTACATATAGAGTCTCAGATGTGCGTTTCAGATGTTAGCCTGAATAGTGCCTACACTATATCAACTTCTCATTGTAGCAGGTCGTATTGGCGGGCTATTCTAAGTTGGTCAGGCATAGTTAGCCTTGAGTGGATTACAGCTCCAAATACCCAAATAGGCCGAACTCAATCAACGCTGTGTTTCTGAAGTAAGCAGAGACTAACAGATTTCATGGGTTAAATGGGAAAGGCGATCGAGTTGGATGTCCCTGTGCTTCTGCACTACAAAAATTATGTTACGGACAAGAAATCACCCCGAAGTTTGTTCTTTACAATTCTAATATAACCTTGCTGACATAACCTATATTCAAGCAACCGAGTAAAAAAGATAATGGAAGGAAATACCATTTCTAACGATCGACGAAACTACGGATTTATCTTGTCGTAATACTTCGGTACAAGCATACAACACGACGGTCGCCAAAGGGACAGCGGTGCAGCCTTATATGTCTCATCAAACACTAGCAAGTAGATTTCATAAGGTACAACATGTAGTTATACTCTTGTAGTGAGCTTGCGGGAAGCTACTTTTTTACACATAGTATTATGGTTCAATCAAGAACCGTTACAAATCTTCTATTCCTAAATGTCCTCATAACAAAAACGTCTTCGAAAAAAGCCGTCGCCCCCCATACTGTGTAACTAGGTGAGATTACAATGTTTCTGTATGAAATATTCTCTTTTGCTGGCGCGCCACATCAACCGTGACAAACCGATCTCCTTATCACTAGCACACGCAGGCACAGTTGGAAGCAAAGGTTCATAACCGGGGTTGATTGAGTGAGAATTACAAGCGATTACCGAGGGCGCTTCTCTTGCTGCCAGTACAACTGTTGTAGTGTATTGCGTTAACATGGCGCCACCGTAGCAAGCGCCGTTGGCAGCGCAACGCTCCACTAAGGGCGATGCCTGGACCCTAAGGGTATTCACAAGAACAGCAAAAGGAAGACGGGATAGGGAAAGAACCAAAAAACCTTTTCCTGCAGTTGACTAATAAACCTAAGTGTGTGTCTGTGGTACAGTAAAAGGCCGTCAGCTATGCTAACACTATTTTGTATGTGAGTGACCCAAAGGTAACACAGTTACATGGCGGAATAAACACACCCCTTACAGCGTGGCCGGGGGGTTGTCGCCCGTACCCCACGAAAAAAAAAGTTGGCAGAATACGTGAAAGCGTATGTGTCCACTTAATCAACATCATTCGTAGGGAAAAGAAGAATGCGCTTGTCTGCTGAGGGAGGGTTTGATGGACGAGGGACGAAGGAGAATAAATATATCAATGTATGAGTCACTACTGGCAGATGATTTTCGAGTCCTCTCGCGAATACATAGGAATTATAACCGAGGGGTGGTAAGGGGAGAGAAAGAGAGTTCGTTGTCAAAACACGTAGCTTTCGGTGTACCAGTATCAAAAAATTGAAGGAAGAGGAAGTGTGCGGGGTCGACAATGAAATAGTTTGAATGAAATAGAATCTGCCGAAACTACATTACGAGCTTTACGCGCACAGGTGGTTTCTAGTGTCTAGCAGTGCTAGAGTGACGAACTACTCTTGCCCTTGCGTTCCCACGCTAGTATGCCGGAGACAGTACGGAAGCAACACGCATACGGTATAGTTTATGACGAATAAATACAGCAAGAATCGACGTTGTCGGTGAAGGCAGAGGGATTCTGATGGAACGAAAGTGTAGATTTTTCATTTTGCAGTGGCACTAGTGCACTGCCGTGAATAAAAATGGATAACACGCGTCAACATTATCATTCTTCTGCATCAATGCATAAAGTTAACATGGTGCATCAGGTTAAAATAGTGTTCCCACAGATAGAGATGAAAACTCTCTTCGATTGGTTTGTAGTCAGAATGCATAGGCTTTCACAGGTAATTTCGTTCCAAAATAAGGCTGTTTTCACTTATTTGGATATCGTCAGATATAATAATGCGAGACGAGAAGAGAGTATAAGCCTGTGGCAGCCTACCGTGCAAACATGATTTAGTGATACGGGTCCCGATTTAGTACATCGACGTGATAGATTCTGTCAGTGACTGATCTATTTCAAGGTACAAATTTTTTCGACTGTAACAATATCTGTCAAAAAAGGTCGCCACTCTCCTAAGATGTCGAACGCCTGGGCCGAAGCGAAACGCACACCTGTAATGAAGGAAGTTGAGCTTATACCGCGGAAATTTTACAAAAATTAATTTAGAAAAATGGCTGAATATAGCCTATCGTTTGGAATTATCGGGCCAAACTTGTTGAAGCCTTACCAAGTAATCGGTATTCGCTTCAATAAGAGAACTTTACAGAACGCCTTAAATAGTCGCAGACTATTTAATTATAAACAGCTGCCTATACGTCGCATTGTTCGAGTTGTTTTAGACGGCTTCGTTCTAAGCTTTAATTCAGTGCGTTTCTAAGCCTATCAAGCAAGACGGGCATTAGAGGCAACGATGTTTTGGAACTGCCTCATGGAGTTTCATCATCTGCTGTAGCGTTAGCTATATCTCCTACATAAGCTGATTCTGCTCGAGGGGCGAAAATTGCATTTGCCATTGCTGTATAAAGGTTCGGCTAGCCCACGACACTCAGCTTTCTAGCAGTCTCGCTCTATTCTGATCTGGTCGTTAGACTTGAACCAAGTTTTCCCATACGTCTTTGTAAACCTGCTGAAATACTCGATCACTCTTGCAGGTCAACGAAGAAGGTAGGATATTTACATTTTCTTGGCTTGTGCTTTCTCGACCAAGATATTACACGACCGACAAACTACGCTGTCGTGCATATTGGCCATATATAGGGCTCTATTGCGAAGGGCGACACCGTGCGCGTGCTTCGTAGCTTACCTAGCTACAGATACATGCTTAGGTCGGTGTAATGTTGAAGTCTCTTGAAACCGATGTGCCTTTTGGACCTGTATCTCTGTTTATAAGTTTAATTAAATTTTGACTCTTAAAATTAATCTTTAACACGGCGATCAAGTTCTAGGCTTCCGACGACAGCATGAAGGTCCAGACCGAAACGATTTCATTCCGAACCTAAATAACTTCACCACTATAGGTCGATGTTCGAATACAAATCTCGGGGTGACATGCCGAGATTTTCATTAGCAAAGGTGCGACTTGAGACGTTTTCTCAATCTATTTTACATAACATATTGCTAAATGAATTGCAATTGCCTATTGATAAACGCTAACGGTAAAGAGAAGTTGCCAGCGCCCACGTCCTGTAGTGTACCTATTGCACTTATGTAGGCACCCTTCGTGCTTTTCGATTTCGTATATTAGACTTATGTTAAGCGGGTTAACGAGACGCAGTGTCAACGTATGCGATCCAATATGTACGATTTTTTCATTTTCTATCGAGCATTCCGCCACACTCGGAAACTAGAGACTCTGTTAATCACGATTGGAGTCACCTTAAGGGTTATACATCTGTTTATGTGTCTGCAGAGAGAAACAGTGCACAGCTGTAAACCATTATAATCCTTATCAGCTCAGTGACAAAAGTAACTTTAGTCTGCCTTTCAAACTAATGGAAAAGGCTTATCTACCTCGAGCATCCACAACTTTTTTCACAAGTGGAAATTGATCCTCTGTCGATTCTGATCGTTGGGGCCCCCGTAAAATCGTAGATGAATGGCCGTTGTCAATGGGCTTGTATCTACGGTATACAGTAAATCGTAGGTTTAGGAAGTGCAGGATTAGAATTTGAAGAACTCACTGTGCGTCAGATTGGATGAGCACGTGGATCAAAAAATGTTGACTAACGCATGATTGCAAATCTATAGGAATTGAAATGGCTTCTGGAGATTTACGTAGCCCAGAACGAACAAGTGGTTAGCGAGCGAAGTCCTGATTAACCATAGGCCACTCCGTGGAACCTTTGCTCTGCCGCCGGATGAAAATTGGGTTAAATTTTAGTTACCATAACAAGAAGAGGTAGTTGAGCTAAAAGCGTTTGATTATTTGAAAATGATAGAGCTTGTCAAGCACGAAGTCAATACGTCCTGCTAAGTAAGCAGAAATAAATTTGTGCACACCCAAATAGGGACCCTTTTTTAAGGTTTCCAATGAATATTTGAAGGATACAGCAAATCTCATATCTACGTGTTTGCTACGATGTGTGAGACCTATGCCAGGATTCTTAGATTCTAACTATAGTGCGCAGTACCCGCTAAATTGACCCCTCTGAAGACATTAATTAAACGCTACAATTGTTCTTCCTTAGAAAAACAATATCTATACGTCGAAAGGTCGTTTGGCAAACGGACAGTGAGACGTACGTAATTAATGTTATTTTCATTATATGAATAACTGTACACCTACTAGTTGAGTGATTATCCAACAATGAGTGGTCGGCAATCAAAAACATATTTCCTACTGTAAATGTTCATCGGTGCAAGCGGCGAACTAACAACAAAGTGGGACCCAGTTTGCTACGAATGAAATCTTCCCTTTTGTCTATTGCAACGCTCTTCTTTCGTGACTATTGTAGTCTATTTTGAATAACATTGTCTTTGTCTCAGGATTTAATTCATTTTACAGCCGGACTGATCTACGCTGCTCTAAACATGTACAGCCGCTTATTGAATCTGCTATCCTGGCCACAGGCCAGCAAAGACTTAGTTAGATTCTTCAGTCGTCTCTGACAATTCCTTTGGGGTTTCTAAGCGTACCAATGGATAACAGGACGAAACGTTATTTGATTTCATTACAAAAAGACACATTGGCTCTCCCTGACCTATTTTTAAACATATATATGTTATAATATTCACAATTCTGTTTCGTATTAAGATCGGCTGTAGAAGCCACTTAGTGGAGACAACAACGACACCTGATAACGTGTTGCTGGGTTAATTTTTCTATTGTGATTTCTATCGTGACCATATTTCTACCGGTGCGCTTAGTCGTTTCACTCAATGGACGACGTAAGATGCCAGCTCCTTACATCAATAGCTTAGTTCTAGCAGTAGGATCAAGTCGTTTACATAACACGGAACTTTTTGATGAATACTAGAGGATTCTGCCCGTCACATACTTGACGCTGTCTTTTCCAATCCATTCTGTTGTAAATTAGTTGACTTCGCCAAAAAGTGCAACGCGATACAAAAACAAAAAACCAGGTAATGCATTCTATTACTTATTAGGAGAATACACCTAATACTATAAGTCACCCTTTACCGTTATGTGACCAATTTACATTTCCTTTTTCCGCTACTACGAAGTTCTCTTACCTATGATAATTTTTAAATTTCCCACGAGCCTAGTTATGGTAATGTCTAACGAGGCTAAAGCTAAGGGGCTATCGACGTGTTCGTTCTCTTCAAGGTCCTATTTTTCCCTTGAAGGTTCAGCTTCAGGCTCTTTACGTGCTCTCTTGATACAACACTGGAACACTCATATGCTTGCATATAGTTTGCGCCTAATGTCCCTGCTGCGACCGAGTTCTCGCTCTAGGAACACAAGACACGTATATTGAAAAAATAAACCATGACGTCACAGCTGCTCTCAGTGTACAGAAGCTGCCTCATGCTCATCTGTTATGTACAGTGTAGAACAGGTTACGAAATGCGGCGTCGCAAATGGTGCTTATTTGGGTGAGTTCTGACGGAATGGCGCAGGCAATGATATTGTTTACAGGAGCCGCGAAAACTATGCAGCAAAGAATCGAACATCGGAAATACACTGTATAATGGGACGCAGAAGGACGATGTCGGTCAAAATTAGTTAAAGCCTAATTTTAGCCACCCTTAAAGGACAGGCTACTGAAAACGCTCTCTCCTAATCGTGACGACGATAGCTAGATCGCTTTCACGGCTGCATGCTAATAAATTTCCTTTCAACGAAGCAAACATTTTTCCTTGTTCAAGTCATAAAAACCTGTCTAAACGACGGTGAGCGTGTCCGACAAGAGCAACTAGGAGAAATCTCGGCTATTGTTGCGTTGAGATTTGCAGAGCCAGGTAACGGCTATAAACAGAAACCTACAGAAATAGGATGACAAAAAAAGGACGCCGTTTTACGATAAACGTTTGCTGTTTACAGAAAGTTTCAGGGACGTCGGCGCTAAGGAGAGCTAGAACAGTGTAGAACCATAACAGAGATGAAAAATGCTGGCACGTTTGTATACTATATATCATTAAAATTTGTTCACGCTTGTTGTTAGTTCATTGTGCACGGCACAAGGAAAACACAACGTTCAACTATGATCACAGATGCATGCTATTAAAACAGTAATTGGCTCTTTATATATGGAGATACGATAAATATTATAATCTATGCGTGTACGCATACACAAAAGGCCACATGGCCGACGTTACTTAATGTAGAGAATAATGTCCCCCCCGCCCCGTAAACAAAAAGATGCATCAAAATAAATATATTGTATAACAAAAACTGGAGAGAATTCGGCGATTGGAAGGATATATATATTTTTTTTTCATATAGTCCCAATAGGGGTAGTCAGTTCAGTAGGACAGCAACGACCAACAACGGCTAAATGACGGGATGGTCAGGGACACATGTGTAGAAGTCCCTGGGGCTCCGTGATGGGTGGACTCGTGAATAAGTGGACCAAATACTTATTGATCGGGTTCAGTAGATGTCATTGGGTGTCTGAAGCTTCGTAATATGTTAACACAGACCTCCTCTAAGGACAACAGCAGATATATCTGGACACAGGTTAGAAGGAACGTGCGGATAGCGTCTGCACTAACCCGTCACCTATTTTAGTATGTGTATTTACAGGGGTGTTGCTTGGCTTACAACGTAGAACAATCCTTCTAAGGGATTTCATTGATCCACTTGTACTCACTTTGTTTCTAGTTCGTAAGGTTAGTACTTTCTACGGTAGTTCTAGTTCACTAGACATAGTTAAGGACTCGAACACGTAGCAGGTAAAAAGTATTTAATTAGTTGCCTAATAATAATATCTAAAGTTGATTAATTAATAAGCCTGCGAACTGTGTAGCCTCACCATAGGTGACAGCTCTGTTAGATCAGTAATTAAACGAAGCCTATTTAGTTTCGTTACTGAGTAACTGACGACCTCCCGGCAGTAAGACGACATGGTATATCGTGGGCTGTCGAAGTTACATGCACCCATGCCTTCCAGTTCCTTTAGCCGTGCGCCTGCAGAATCATAAGGATAACGGCCTTTGTTATTTACAGACCAGATGCTCATACAAAATCTGTTTGCAAGCAAATCTAATGTATTCTGTTATACTAGTGTAATGCTGCAATGTGAAATTTCCAGCTCTGGAGTTATGATGAAAGCTATTATTTCCTTTTCCTATACATACAGTAAAGCATCTCTAATGTCTACGGTATTAAAAGGAAAAAAACAGGAGAACGCAGAATAGCTCAAGCTCTCCATGACTAAATTACTTTGAAGGTTTACGTAAAAATGCAGCCTTTACGATTGAGCCAATCATAATGATGATTATAACAACAATAATAAGTGACGATTATATGTGTACGTACCCTAATAGTTTTGTATGAAGTCATCTAATTGTATTAAGTTGAAAAGTTTAGCAAATAAGCGTTCCTCAGTCTATTCGTCTGTTTACTGATATTCCAGTGCGGGATCGGGTTCGTACGAAAATGGAGCGCGACATCCTTGCCGAAGTGCGGCACCCATTCGTAGTTCGGCTTCATTATGCGTTCCAGACCGAAGGAAAGCTGTACCTCATCCTCGACTTCCTAAAAGGTATCGACCACGTTCAGCTGTTACTGGGGATTATATAAGTCCATATGTCTGAAGCAATGCCTAACGGCAGTATTGGACGTAAAGCTCAAAACATTTATTTATGTAATTTCATATCGATAACGTGTTCCATTGATTGGATCATCATCTCATTTGAACTAAAATACATATCTATGAGCACATTTGTATGCATTTACTCGCCGCTGGTGGCTAGCGGTTTTATTAGAAAAAGACTATTATAAAAACCGCACTCTGTCTATGTAAGCATAAGTCTTACTTTACCGTAAGCTTTTAACAGCCCAGCTGTTATTTGGTGACCCAACACCTTGTCGCGACATCTTGTGCTGTCCTGTTCACTGTTGGCGAGCCAATAGCTGACTGAGCAGACCTTTATTAGCTATTTAGTCCCTTGCACTTTTGTGTCGATAAGCGTCATGCGGTGCCTTGATGAGATTACACTCTCAGACTGTCGTTTCATCCGACCGGACCAGGACGTGCCAGAATATCTACAGAACGAAGTTGTTTTTAAAATAAAGTTAGACAAGTGCTTTTGCAAATCAGCTCTTTCTGCACAGACAATCCGGAACTAGGCTCTATCTAAAATATGGGCACCATTGAGCGGAACATGCATATGCTAATAAATCACTATCGGAATGAAATATAGATCAAATCAATTAATAATGAAAATTTATGAATATATATCGGAGTAACGCGTGTTTAAAGTACGCTATTGGTATTCGCAGAGCTGACAAGAGTCGATATTTATTATTTATATGAACATAGTGGTCTACGCTGTCATTGGCATATTTGTTTCTCTGATCGAAGATCAACATTTATAATTGATATTGTTGTTCTTGTCTGGGTGTTATTTTAGGGGGTGATCTCTTTACCCGTCTGAGCAAAGAGGTCATGTTTACGGAACAGGATGTGAAGTTCTACCTGGCCGAGTTGGCTCTAGCCTTGCACCATCTACACTCCCTAGGAATCATCTACAGAGATCTCAAACCAGAAAAGTAAGTTGTAAATAAAACGCGGCGACGCAAAACGCAAGCGCTCCGCAACAACGACGAAGTGCAGACTTGAAAAGAGCAGTCCCGAAAGTCAAGAAAGACGTAACCGTGCGGAACATATGCCATACGAACATATTATTTACTTTAGTTACTTAAGCAGTTATTCCGCGTCGAGAATCATTCGCCTGTACCTTGAAACCTTTTTTTATATAAATCGAGCCTTCAAAGAAACGGCAAAATCAAGTCGTACTTCAGTGAATATGTTAGTTAAAAAGATGATATCGTCTAGGTAAACTTCAGATTCGATTCATAAGTTTTCGCTTTCAAAGCTCTCTTTAAATGGTGATGCCTCTCTGGATGATAACCCCAATCGAACATCGCATCCCTAGCATGAAGCTCATGGTCCACTGGGTGTAAGATTATGCATCAGTCCGACTTTTTGAGTAATCGATTCAATATGTATTGTATACCCATACGTATAGAAGTTTGAGCCCAGATAGAAATAGATAATTTATGGCGTTGCACCACATCAGGAAGTTGCGTGTTCATTAATAATGAACTACTCCGTTAAGCTCAATAGCCAAGTATTTCCCACCCATTCGCTCACCGTCCTATGAAATGCAGTAACGTGACTCAGTATGGCATTCATGAAGCCTATAACAAACACAAAAGTTTTTAAGCATTACACAGTTTTTAAAGGGCCAAGTAGTAATATCATCTTTTCTTTACTTGTTATATTTCACGCATGTGCATGTTTACACGTTTGGCAAGCGTGACGAGGTTGACTCTGTTTTTAAGTCTCACAACGGAGTAATAACGTTTGTGGCAATGCTTGTTTTTTCGCTATTATTTCTTCTAACCGATCTCAAGGGAACAGTGTCTTTGTTCTAAATTCATGTTTTGCTCTAGATTGTTACAAAACCTTTCAACGTGTACAAAGCCGGTGTACCGATCCTAAGAAGGTACGAAGTTAGCTACTTTGTCGGTTTCGAACACGAATTCTAAATTAGCTTTTTGCAGCCACTATAAACTAAAGTTATACTAGGCTTCATTGACAGTTACAGTCAAATATTCGCCTGCCAGGGACGTGTATGTCATTGACTTGCTCCTATTTCTTAGTTGATATCATCAAAAGCATGAGAACACAAAGGTATCCATTTTTCAAACACGCCTTCACAGAAAAGCCAACTGTGAACATACCCATCACGGCTCGGTTATCGTACTAGCAATTTAAAGGCACAAATCACCAAAGGTACATTCTAGGCACCGTTTGTTCATTCCTCACCTTTCCATTATTTTGCTTTTTACGTATGTCACCAACGTATAGTGCCAGCCAGTACTGGTCCCTTCCAATATTGCCATTTGTTCGTAATAGTGGTCGTACAGAAAAACGAATAGGTGCACTGAAGTCTTCATTTTCGAGCGAAGTGGGTCTACAGGAGCAGTAGCTACAGATGAAACAAACTTTCACAAATCGCTGTAAAAGCCATGAGCCTGCCTCAGGTCATGGGTTCGAGGATCTGAGGGACTCTCGCGATGATGAACACACTCCGAGACAGTGGGGAAGGCGGGATGGCGGCTTGGCGGCTTAGGTACGGTTCTACCATGACGTCATCTAGCACAGCTAATTGACTGACTAGAAAAGGATTAAGCTCTCTCGTATCCTGCGAAATACCGGAGGATGATGTAAAAAATAGGAGCACTAGGGGGTGCTGGCTCTTGTGCCCCATATGTGCTAGATAGGCATAGCCATTTTATGGTAGCTGCAGCAGGGATACTCCGAAATTAGTAAGGACCACACGTCATCACTTTTGCTTCTACTGGACCCGAGGTTACTCTGCCCAACAAACGACAGAAGCGAAAAATAAAGCTCCCCATCACGAGGATAAAACAGACATAAAAAATGAATCATAAGCCGCGTATGACACTATACGATCCTAAGGTATTCCGTAAAAATGTAACGCGCTTTTGCATATTTTATATGCATTTTGGTGAAAGCACCAAGTTATATTTATATCTAATTATCTTTAATATCATGGCGTTTCCAAGTCATATTCAGTTTTATTTGGTCCCTTACACGACACTAGTCTCGGCGCAAAATACTTTTAATTGTTACCAAAAAAAAAAAGACCTTTTATTAGTAACACGCTTGTGTTATCATCTTAATAATTACATTGTCAAAGCACGCTTGTAACATGACTGGAGCTTGAGGGGTTGCGTTAACGAAATTATGTACATTTTAGGTAGTGACTATGACAGTGAACGATAGCCTTACATGAAAGATGAAGGATAACGTAATCTATGAGAAGACAATTTTCGTCCAGCAGAACTGCCCCCTGCCACTTTTGACCCTTCTATAAGAAGCTATCGAACCAGTAGGTAATTTTCCAAGTTCTCTCTATCCCAACACGTTTCTAACAGCTAAGACCATGAGACAACCCCTATGAACCCAGTTGTGATCGGGTAAACGAGAGAACACGAGCACGATAACTAGCGAAGGCAAAACCAATGATGATGGTAGTGACAGTGTTTAAAAACGTGGTCATGTACCACAAAGCTTTGTGATGAAGATACCTAATCCATTACTGGTTTCTTCTTTCCGAAAATACCGAACAGGCAGCAGTAGGGTCCGCTGACACCAGTATTCTGTACCATGAGGACCGGTCTGGTGTAAAGTACGCGTTGCCTAAGTGTCGAGACGTGCAAATCTTAGATTGAGTTACAATGTTTTTTAGCGTTGTTTGTGGTATGTTCCTCAGTTATCCTCTGTTAAGCTTCAAAAACATTTACTGCCGCCTATTTGCAGTAGGTCGATGGCTCAATGGCATCTAGCAAGTAGCGAAAAGGCGACTCACCTTCTTCAGGCTAAAACATACGCCTCGAATTGTCCTGGGGAAATGGGGGTGGCCACCGCGTTTAGATGGGGAAAGGCCGCTCGTAAGGATTGTTTTCAGCGGATCGTTGAAGCAAATCTGCGCAAGCGAAAAGGCCTGTGACAATGCTACTCAAGCACGTTGCCTACAGGGACCTGGCGACAGACAGCAATAAAAACCCAACGGTTCTGTAGACTAAGTTAGATGAAAACTAAACGGATCTCATTCTGTCGTCAAAAGCGACCTCCTATGCACTATGTACATGGCAGGGCAATGTAGCGTTCAGCTCTTTAGGTGAAAAATTGTTAATAAAGTTTTTGTGTTTTAAGCCCTCAACATTCGGTGTGCTGCGGCTATTGTTATGAACAAGGAATAACCGTTAAATTAATTCTAATCCTCGTAACCAAACAAGGTCGTGCAAGCTATTGTGATCAATAAGGTAACATTTGAACTTATCTTTATTTAATCACGTACGTACTGTAGTATATGTCGATGGTAGACGTTGAATCAGAGGGCAAATGTTCTAGTGGAGCACTTTCGCGACCCTAGCGTCTTCTAAAATCGCCTAGATTATATATCTAAATATCCGAATCTTTAAGGCGAGGCCGTGTGCAGATGCTACTGTTATTTCACATCTGGGCGCGGTCAGCGTTTACTTGGTCCCATTATCCTAGGACGTTAAGTGGTCTGCTGAACATCATCTTTTTATCCTTCGTCACGTAATGATATTCAAAAACAAGCGTCTATCATGACAAGCTATAGTTTTATAAAAGAATGCAATCTTGAAATCCGCGCGGATACCTAGGTGGCCGACGGCTTGGACGGAGTTGCATCTTGTCTTTGCTCTCCATAGAGATAGTTTCTATGCAAAGTTTTGAGCCACAGAGTCAATTACTGGAAAAAAAAACAGCCGTTTCCTTAGCGAACCTTCAAGAACACTTTTTAATCATGACGGCGTCAGCTACCATGTTAATAAATTCATACGTTCACCTATGCTGCTTTGTGAAAAAGCTAGCGCCACCAACCGTGCGGAAGCTGTCCTAGCAAATATTTATTCTAAGGTAAACTAAGCACGTAAGGCGGTTGGACGTGACAAAAAAGTTGCTGCCGTTATTACGCAGATGAGACCAATGCGTTAAAAAGCACACAAAACAATATTTGTGGTATAATAGCAAGCAACAATTGCGGTATAGTAAAACATAGCACAAATCTAGGTCTTGACCACTGGGAAAATTCAGCTTTGGTTCAGTTCCCCATATAACTATTTACACAGTTTTTATCAACAAATTATTTCAGCATCCTCCTAGATGCCGACGGGCACATTAGCCTAACAGACTTCGGCTTGTCCAAAGAGGCGTTACACGACGAGAAAGCCTATTCCTTCTGTGGTACGGTCGAATACATGGCGCCAGAGGTCATCAACAGAAAGGGGCATACGACAGCTGCCGACTGGTGGTCTTATGGGGTGCTTATGTATGAAATGCTTACCGGTGAGTAGCTTTTGTGATAATTTTTCAACTACTTCGAATAATTCCCTTTTTGTTTTTGACCATATGCATGTGTAAATTTCATATGAATAATAATAAGCACTTGTAAATATCTATCTTCATATAAATTAAATAACGTGCTCTTTGTTCGAAAGTTAACTTGCTGGCCAAGCGTATGTATACCATTTCTGTTTTGCTTGAAGCTAGTATTTATTGTCGCATCCACAGGGAGCCTACCTTTCCAAGCGCAAACTCGCAAGGAAACCATGTACCAAATATTAAAGGCGAAGCTCAGCATGCCACAGTTCATCTCGCAGGAGGCCCAGCTGCTACTCCGAGCGCTCTTCAAGCGAAACCCCGATAATAGATTGGGTAACTAACTACATTTGAAATTCTCGAACTCCTCTATCGTACGTTGTTCTTTTCAAACGTCGTCGTAACTAATACGTTTGTGTGCAATGAATTTGTAGTTACGGCAAAATCGAGCCATCCGATTAACTAGTCACAATTGTTGATAGTGTGTGCCTTTGACTTGTTGATATATGTGATGTTAATAATAAAGGACACAACATCCCATAATACTATATAAAAACTATATAAATATTGTGAAGGACTGCATCATTGATTTTAGAGTAACGCTATATATTGACCAGCGTTTTTACACCCTAAGCTCGTACGAACTAGCAGGTATTTATT